>NC_133588.1:7861708-8024208 GCF_964106895.1 Numenius arquata | reverse complement strand
GTCATTCACCTTGTCCCTCCCACCCACCACTGCCACAGGACACCAGGAGCACAGCAAAGCCGAGGTCCCCAGACTGGCAGGTCTCACACCTCACATCTCACCCAAGCACACCCACCCACAGCTCTCAGCATCAGCCACAGTCCCTCGCTTTTCACTGAATTTCACTGAATTTTTTTAGAGTTGGAAGGGACCGTATAGATCATCTAGTCCAACTCCTGGACTTTGCAGCTTCTCCACTTGAGTAACATAATTCACTCTCCAGAAAAACCTGGCTCTATGCAAAGCCACACCTGAAAGGTAGATCAGGGCTTCAGGCCTGACCTGAATAACAGCCCCGTAGATAACACAGGTTCTTCCCTCTTTCCCCATTTGATGACAAATTCAAGTCCAATCCATCCATTCCTGAACCAAAGTAGTCAAAATTGGCATGTTCCAATTCAAAGGCATTTTGTCAGAGAGCTGCCAGTCAGGAGCCATCACGATCCAAATTTACTCTGGTTTAAGCAGACAAAACTCCTCTGAAGTGATCTACATCTACATGCAGAGGTTGTAAATGCAGACCAATGATGATACAGGAACAACCAGGAAAAAGCTACAAAATAAACACAACCACAAGAAGCAGAAGTATGCCCATCACAGACACACAACAAACACTGGCGTATCAACACTGACAAAGGTCACAATTATTTTCTTCCACGGTCCAGATGTTACAAAGGAAGAGGACAGCTGTGTAGGGCAGCAGTGCCAGCAGCAGGGCAGTGCAGGAGGCCCGTCTCTCCTGCCCTCCATCCCTCCCCTTACTCCTGCCCTGACGTGCAGGACAAGCCCCTTCGGTCAAGTCTGAGAAGGGCTAATGAGAGCAGCCCCCTCCCAAAACCAGACCCAAAAAAGCCATCAAGACAATACAACACCATTCCTGATCAAAGCATTATTCCAAGAGGACTGGCATCTGACACCCATTCACAATAGACGGTAGAACAGGTGAAATGCAATCTTTTTGCTAACATCTACATAAAGCCTCAGGGTAGGGCAAGAATACAAGAGCAATCCAACCTTGACACCAAATATTCAGTGAACCAAATATTCAGCCACCTAATAGAAAAAAGTGAAAAATGTGAAAACCCCTAAAATAAACGACCTTAGACTCTTCCAGACTCTTCCTAAAAATCTGCAGGAATATTTTGATTCAGTACGCCTCTAGGCTTATATGACTTGTATGTGCAATTAATAGCAGAAGTTGAAGAGTTTGCAGGACCAAGTTCACTGTCTGCTAATTGCTGAAAAGATTTAAAGTGTTTTTTTACTTGTTCTCATTTAGAGATCAGTGTTACCTGCAGTATTTCAGTATGGAACAGTAAGAGGAAAATGAAAGTCTCCAATTCTGACCCTGGGGTATCTCAGAGGCATCTCTGTTGGGAACAGGTATGTGCCAAATGACAAAAGGCAATTTTATGGTGTATCTACTTCCATATGAGTGCCTCAAATTATAACCATAATTGAAGTTGGTAGCAATAAAAAACAAACAAACAAAAAAAAAAAAACAACCCCCAAAACAGGATACAATAATATGGTAGTGTAGGTGTCAAGGGTGTCCTGTTGGAGCCTAACTGTCATCAGGAACAACTATCTACTGATACACAACTCAACTCTACTTCTGCTGAAACAATCATCAATTCACAGTTTTAAAGAGAAGAAAATATAAAATACTTATGAAAAGATAGCTTGGGAAAATGCATTTTTCATTCCTAACTATCTTGTTAGTGCATCAAATTACAAAACACCATCTGAGGCAGTTTTCACCACATCACATAAGAGGACATTTCATAAGTGATACTGCTCTCATCACAGTCTAGTAGAGAAAGAAAGAGGGAGTTTGTTTATAGATTCTTTCTTGTTTGTTTTACATTTTCTGTGTAGGAAAAAAATCCAATAACCCACAAAAAGATGTAGGTCAAATGTTCTCATCTCAAATCTTCCTTGATAAGTAGCGATTTAAGAAGTCTATATAAAAAATGTGTTATTCCCTTTCAGCTCATAGGAAAAAATGTTTCAGAAATAGCACATAAAAAAATATTCAATGTCACTAAAACTGGAATAGAAAATGTTTTATAGATTAACAAACATTGTAATGAATTTGCACAACCTTAACTGACTGTATACATAGCATAATGAAATGGTCTACATCCTTTCAAAGAAAAATTAGGTATTCCAGCACATAGCTTTAGAAAAGCATTGTTCGGAAAAACCTGCATTTTTTCCCAGCTACCATGTAATTTGTGAGATGCATTTTTAAATGATCTGCAACTGCAGCAGGCTTCATCAGTCAGATGATACAGATAGATAATTCACCAAACTGTCACATGATCTTCCATCAGTCTAAAAGATGTGAATATATTGCCACAAGCTTTGGGAATAATGGGTGCACCTGTTTACAGTGTCACCTCTGTTTGCTAATTGTCTCCTTGAGCTACATTTTACTTCTAATGCATTTATTTTTGACAGGCAGTGTCTATTTAGAAATCACATTACTTCAAGTGCAATTGTTCTTTTGTCTATCAAGTAAATGAAGTGTTGTTATACAGATTTCAGGTTCTGATTAGTGAAGTATCAGCACACCACAAAGGTCAATCAGTTATTTACCTGAAGTAATAGAAGTATGACAGGCCTCCTGGATATCCTCTAGATCATGGTATAGCTCATATGAGTATTAATAGTTTATATTTCAAGTATATACACATATACCTTTGTATGCATGTACATATTACATAAATGTATTAAATCTTCTAAAACATAGAGTACTATACATATGGAGAACATAAGGAAAAAAGCATTCAAGTGGAAAATGTCAATGTCAATGCAGACCCAACTCTTCCACCCCTGTATTTTAAGTTAAGCCAAGGTAATGGTGAAAACCAAGGGGTCAGTCCCACAGTCATTTTGCAATGGTTTAATGCGCATAAGCTGTCACACCAACAAAACTAATGTTTTATCATTGTGCTTCCTTCTTTTTATAGAACAGTGAAGCAAAATTTAGTTAAGGTTACTTGCATTAGCTTCAACTAATAAGATGCCATAAGAAATTAAGATGAGCCACTTGAGGTCTAAGAAGGACCACAGGGGATTTTTATTCACACCCATACCCTCATGTCTGCAATGTTACCAACGTTCAGTTAAATAATATGTCTCAATAGGTACAAAACCATGCCTTTAGATACATATATATATAGTAACACATTCGAGTAGAACTATACTATCAAACAGGAAATTTTGAAAACCTAAATCAGCACATTGATCACACAGCCACTTCACTGCATATATATTGATCCTATTTAAAAAAAAAAAAAGAAAAGAAAGAAAGAAAGGGGGCATTTTAACTGTTTATTATCGAGGTGGAAAAGAGTACTACTGTAGTGGCAGCAGTGGTTTGCCCAAGCCCCATTTTTTCTCATGTACCTCTGTCCAAGTTCCACATCCCATGCCCAGCTCCACCATGCAAGGACAAGGTAGAAGAGATGCATATGAGAGCAATACTAATTTCCCAAAACAAAGGCAAGGTCCAAAGCTGACACCCACCCATCCTCATGGAGGTCTAGCTCTACACTGGTCTCTGCACACACGCGGCAACCTCCCAGGGCTTACCAGGAATTTCCAGCTACCACTGCTGTTTTACCAGTTTGCCAAAAGAAACAGAGACAAAAAGCCATGCTTGCCTTAAGTCACATTCTAAATTGGCTCCCAGGAGCATTCCCCTTCCTTGTTCACTAAAGCACGGTGTATGTTTTCTCAGTGTTTAGCATATGCTGTGTAACCTGAGCAGGACTTGTATTGTTCCAGTAGTTGTTTTTCTAAAGTATGTTCCCATCAGGACCATAATTAGATGCAAAATAGTATAGAGTCATTCATAAAGTCATTTAAAATTTTCCCTAACACTTTCCAGCAAGATTAGGGCACATCTTGAAACAGAATATGGAAGAAATCACCACCTTGGCCACAGATACAAGCTGATGATAAAAGTTCAAATTACTCCAGGTTAGTTTAAGTATTCCAAGACCCAAAATGCTATAAGGAAATCTCCCCTGATGTAGTTTGAAGAGCAGTGCTTTTTTCAAGTATTTCTGCAAATGTAAGCACAATTTAGATAGAGCTGATCATTCATGAGCACCTTATATACCTGTATTTATGACTAAAGCTCCTGGAAACTTGAGTCTGAAGTTCTCAAAGCATATTTCTCCTGCAGCTCCTGACATGCATTTAGCAGCAGCAGGACTGAGTCTCACGCTTGTAAAAGAGGCAATGGACAAGAAATTGTGGTTTGCTCACAAGCACAACGTGTCTCTTCGAGAACATGTGTCTCCTACCACAGCCTGACGTTGCAGGAAAGAAATAATTTATGTGGAAAGAGTATAAATTTATTTAGTAATTTTACACCTACCCCAAGAATTACTGTTTTCTTTTACACAACAGCAAGCAATCTTTAGACTATTACTTTGCATACAGAGAAGTGGATACTCTAGCAATAAAGCTGCTTGCCTAAGACTAAATCCCGCCAAGCACTTCTTTTGCACACAAACAGTCTCCTTGAAATCAATGAGATTTCTTGAATGAGCTCTTCACACAAGTAAAAGGATCAGGTCCTTAAACAGCAGAAAGTAGAGACAACCATGTTAACATAAAGCATCAAACAGGAGGAGGTCTCGGCAATGGAGTGAAGTATAGTCACCTACTACACACGGTTAATGAGATGTGACAGGCCAAATTCAGATCCAATGTAAACAGGGGGACTTCCCTGCCTGGAACAAACCCTCTTAAAGAGGTCTAATGTGCAGTATCAGGTAGTAGAAATGCAATTAACCATCACCCAATGAATTACCAAAGCTTACCAGCACAAGAGTCATGAAAATAGCACCACAAACACACTAGAGACACAGGAAAACAATGACCATCTACCTTCCAACATCCACGGCTGGACCACAGGTGACTGTCCAGCCCTGGAGTTTGCAAAGCCCCTGGAGACCAGAAGAGAGATTCGGATTGATGCCATCAAAAGCGATCCAGGACATATGCATGCCAGAGAGCTTTCCAAAAACACCAAGGCGCTGTTTTCCCCAACACCCTGGGTTCCCCTCGTTTCTAACAAAGTCCACCTGTATGTCTCCCAGGCAGTCTGACAGCAGTTGCTGCAACACAAGCACCAGGCACTGCATCTCCCCCGTCAGATCCCTTCTCCTCCTTTCTCCCCCCTGCAAATACCTCACGCCACTGCTGAAGAGCAAACCAGTCTTTGACCCTATTTTACTTCAACTTCTGGACCTCTATAAAGTTGACAATGGAAATATTTAATTCTGTTTCGGTCCCTGCATTTCTCTTCTATTTTAATATATATTTTAATAGTGGAGGGAAGAGGTGGGAGAGGACACAGTTCTTTCCAAGCAGAACTAATCCTCCTTTGAGGATAGGCGAAGCCCCACACAGCTCTCAAATCCGAACGGCAAGAAGCTCTGGTTAGCTGGGGAGGCTGCACATCTCAGCAGGTTGTAAAACAAGGATAAACAACAAATTATAACTTAGTGGCAACTTCCGTTTTCCCCCTGCAGCCTGGGATGTGCGAGACTGGCCACTGAGCGCGTGGGTAAGTGCGGGGAGCGCATATGCGCCAGCAGAGTTTATAGTGAAGGAGGGGAGCACGTGGGTGGTAGCAATTTAAAAAGCAGCTGTGTGTATGTTTTTCCCGGTTAGACTGTGAAATCACAAATGGTAGAATCAGCACTGTAAGCTTAAAACCACGCTAACCCACTTGGCTGCATTTTATTGTTAACTTTCCGTCTACATTTTCCCTTATTTTTTATAAAAAATACAGAATAACTCCTCTGCCCTAACTACCTCCTTTTATTAATAAAAGGATAAAATCATACTAAATATTTCTAATGTAGTGATGAAATGGTGAAGAATGAGAAAGTATTATAAAACAGGACATTTGTGGCCAGAGCCTTTGGAACATTCATACTGTTACATACATTTTCTCTAAGTAATCAGGAATGTATTGGTATTTTGAAATTATGTATCTCTAATAACACAAAAGTACTTAAGAACAGAAATAGACAGTAATGGAAAATGCAGTCAACTGTTGACAACATATAGAATTTCAGAAAATAATTTACAGAGAACAGCACAGCAGATGAGTCAAAATTTTCTCAAAAATATTTCTTGCCTCCGATAGTCCAATGTAATTCATTTTCTATCTCTGTTCATTAATCATTGTTAAAATTAGTGATCCATTTCTTCCACTCTGCCATCTGCACTCAGCTTCGTAACAAACATGACACCTTCCTGCATAATAAAACCTGACAACTACGAGGATGCATTTCCAAATAGCTTTCTGCATATTTGCACCTCTATAACTGATTCCGTTGTCAGACAAAAGTGGATTATTTAACCAGAGTTCTTTCTTTATCAATTCAGTACACAGATGTGTGCTTGTGAGGGAGTGCGTGCGTGTGTGTGTATGTGTGTGTATAAAATGATCAAGTAAAAAAAAAAAAATCACTTAATTTGAAATAAAAACAAGATATACCAGTTATCTTTGCATTCTCACAGTAGGTAAAATTGGTCATATATATGTATGTTACTTTTAATCTTCTGCTGTGAAGCTTAAGGATGTAACATTTGGATTGGCTTCATCTTGTAAAGTTTGCATACACAAGAATTATCCTGACACTCCAATTTCCTCCAAAAGAAAAAAAAAAAATCATATCCAGCTCGGTTTTGTTTCCCAGCCTTTGATCACTGACAATTTCAAATAAATATTTTTAAGATAAGATGAAATATCCAAGCAATGAGAAGATACAAAAAAAAGTACACAGATAAATAATTAAAATTCAGGATGTCATTTCCATCCTGTTCAGGCTAGCCTCTAATCTCCTGGTGGCAGACAAGGGACCGGAGAACAGGGTTTGGTTCTTGGTCTCTTTCCATTCCATCAACAGACTTGGAAAGCCATGGCAGCAGGGCATCTGAGTGGTCCCTTCATAAATGCTAATTACACTTAGATCCCACTGATTAACAGAAGCTGCAGTTCTCAGCACACTGAAAAATCAGGCTAATGGTGGGAGCGTTAGGCCATACACATGCAAGTCAACGGGAACCTGTCCACCGACCGTGAGGAATCTGGTGCCCTGTTCACAGCTCTCTGTTTGATGAGAGCTGCCCAGCCAACTGGTGAGCAGAGCTGATCAGCCATGAAAGCATCCGGCCACTTCTGCTCAAAAACTGGTCGGCAGTAAGACAGTGGGGAGGGAGCACTAAGGAACATGAAAGTGTACACCACAGTCCTCTGGAGGCTAAAACTAGTTACCAAACCTTTTAAAATTTCAGTCGAGCCCGAAAAGTATACTAATCTTTAACCGGAATTGGAAAAGAGCAATCTTTTTCAATAGAGAAGATTATAATTCCATACTAACCTCAAAGAATTGTGCCTCCAGCAAGTTCTGCAGGTGCCTTGTAACAGTAGGCACAATGACAAATACAGTGTCCAAGATGAGAAATGTTACTTTTTCTGTCAGTTTCCTCAAATTTAAGTTTTGAGCCATGGCCACCACAACAACCCATACTCTCATACATATGTGTTTACCTCCAAGCCAGGTGAGCGCATGGCCACCAAGCAGCCCTCTAGGCACAGACACAGCTGCTCCACAAGCTGCTGCACACACACCTCTGACGGCTGCCACCTCCGAGGACAGACAAGCTCTGGGGAAGAGCACCGCGGGCTGACAGCACAAACAGCGCTGCAAGACACAAGCACAAGACAGTGCTGCGTTCAAGAGCCACTCACTTCCCAGCTCTGCCAGCTGACCTACTCACTAAACTTGGACAAGCTGCCCCAATTCCATTATTAATGGAGATGCTGACACTTGCCTCCTTTGTGACCTGCTGATGAAAAAAGCTAAATGACTTTCAATAGCATCACAGGCTACAACACATATAAGGAAACTGTATCGGTACAATTTGGCTAACAAACACATCTTCTCTCAGCGTCCCAGTTTTCATCTGAGCACTACAAGCATCATGATTTCTCTCTGATAAATTTGTGACAGAAGCTGTCAGTGGAGAAAAGATCTTCCACTGCTAACATCTTAAAAAGCTTATATAGACATAAATTACACAATATATATTGCAATGCTTCTTTTTGAATAGCTAAAATATAAGGGGCAACTTGAGTACAAGCCCAGCAGGTCAAATCCAATTCAAGCAACATCTCCAACATACACCATGAGAAGCAGCAGAACATTTTAAGAACAAAAGGACCAATTCTGCCTTCAGTTGCATGCCTGCTACTTCCACATGCACCACAGGCCAGAATGAGACCCAAAGTTTCTGCAAGAATTATTTCAGAAAGTCAAATAATTTTTTGTATTGAACAAAGTTAAAGAAAAATTAAATCAATCTATTTTTTGATACAACACTGTCTAATACAACAGCAAACGTATGTCACTCTGGAAGAAAATCTGCATCTGACATGGAAGTGTCTGTTCAAAATTTAAACCAGATGTGATACAGAACAGCTGAAATCTAAAGTTTAGAAAAAAACATGATGTAGAGGAGATATAGCAACTGGCTTCTGCTAGATACCGCAAGGGTAAGAGAGCCCTCTTTTTAAAGTGTTCAGACTGGAACCTTTCTAGGTACACACACTTTAACCTGTTGGTATTATCTTTTTAAAATGTATTTTATTTTGGGATCTAGAGCTTGTTGGGTTTTTTGGTTTTGTTGTTGTTTTGGGGTTTTGGAGGGGGGTTTGTGTTTGGTTTTTTTTTTTTAATTCCCTGTTAATTTGTCAATTTGGAAATAGACTGTCTAGGCTATTTATGAATTTTCTGTATCTTCTTGTACAGCTCTTGGTAACCATTTGAGAACAACTACCAACTATTCTTTTTATTCTTCACTTGGAAGAAAAAAAAAATCAAACAGACATTGTCTCTATAGCTGCCTCTTTTGCCTTTTAGTTTCCTTTTTTCTTCACATGTCTGCATACTGACACATTCAATTTCAGGTTATCAGCACATCTGAATTACAGAATACTGATGGGGATAGAGGGCAGGCCTCTCTGGACTGATTAGCATCATTTAAGAAAGCATTCACTTGCTTGCTTCATTGGCTGCAGGGATTCCATGATGGGTGGCCTTTTAGCATTAGAAGTCAATATGGAGCAATCTCATTTGAATTAAATATGGACAAAAGAAAAGATTTGACTGTGGTTATTCATAGCTAACCTTTTAATTTCACAAAGCTCTGAAATTTGGGGGTTTGTAAGCCATAAAACTTAAATATACTTCGTTTTTCATTTCTTTTCAACTCGCTTCTCCTCCTCCAGTTTTTATGTACTTTTTAATTTGTGCAAAACTTAAACCAGAAGCTTATTTCAAAAGAAATGTCTGGATGAATATTCAGGAAAACCTTTTAACCTAGTTAAACCTACACTGGCTATAAAAGGAGGAATGCCTGATTCTAATCCATAAATGTATGTAAATCCACACTGAAAAACATATTTGTCCCTATTAGACTCATACTTGTTTCCGAATGGACCATAAATGCAGCCAAGTATTTCATTAACACAAATAATTATGTATGGCTCATCGTATTATGACCTTTGTTAACAGAAGCCTAAGCCCATGTAAAGGTTGCAACGATCTGAACAAAATCTGATCATAGGGAAACAAATTTCTATTCTTGCATTAAAGTAAAATTATTATATGAACCACAACATAAAATAGTAATGACGATTTCTCACTAGCTAATAAAATCACAGAAACGTATAAGATCAGGCTACAGAAATAGCTGGGAGAAAATAAGTAAAGCTTTAGTTTTCCAAGAGATTAAAAGAAGTTAAGTGCAAAATTTGACTTCCAAGTAGATGAAAGCACTAAAAGTGTGGCCAACCTCTCTGAATACCTGATCCCTCCGCACTTGAAGACAGTGGGAGTTTTGCCATTAACTTCAATGGAAGTAAAATCAGACATTGAGAAATGAAGTGGAAATGGCTTTTGCTGAGCTGGGCTGACTGCCATGATACAGGATAAGCTCAGCCTATGAGGAGCACAGGATAAATATCACGCTACTTCTAGCACATGACTTGTCCCTTTGCTACCTATCCCAACAGACTAGGCTTAAATTTGAAATATATAGTTAACTCCAGTCCAGACAATTTCACAGATATCCTGATGAAGTAGAAAAGTATTAAAAATCCCTCAGTGGGTGTCTCTCAGAAAAAGATTCCAGCAAATCATTCCTGCATTGCAGACACCATTGAAATTGAAATAAAGATCTGTTTAAAGCATTTTCATGGATCATGTTAAAGATTAAATCAGCCCCATAAAAAGAAGCAGGAAAACACTACCTGCATTTACACCTTTTAGTTGTTTTACAGAAGTTAAGTCTGGAACCATCCAAAGTATTCATAGAATTACTCCTGTATTCCTCAAGATTTTAGTTCATTCCTGCTGTGGTAATACAGAGAGCACCTAGATGAAAGAGAATGGAAGGTAGGGAATATATTTCCTGAGGAAGCATATGCATTCAACTTTTTCAAAGTGTATGATCTCACTGTAGCATTCAATAATTTTAAAACTCAGCTTTTCCAAGTTTCCCTCCTGTCCCTAATTTACTAATTTCCAAAAAAATTTTGATTTTAGGTTTTTTTCAAGCCAATATACCAGACCTCTGCACTCTCACGCAGCATTACATCAACAGCATCCTTAGCATGCATTTTGTCCATTTTTAAATGGAATAAGTCTAAATAAAGAAACAAAAGCGCTTGGGAGTACTTTCACTGCAGCATAAGCATTCTAAAAAGGCCCTTCACAAATGTTTCCAATATGCTTTATACTGCAACCCAATGTGCAACTTCTAAACTACACCACCACAAGTAAGAAATTAGAAATGTTGAGGGCTATTGAACACTGAATTTTCACAGTGCATCTGCACAAAGTTATTTAGCACAGATGTTTCTGTAATTGTGATCCACTGGAAAAACTCAAAGTGTTCAATGGCCCTCACACTTCCACCTGCAGAGCAGTACTGGTCTAGTACAACTATGCTGAGCTGTAACGTATAAAAAGCCGCAGCAGAGGCTGGATCAGACTTTGTAAGATTTTTCACAAATAGTGTTATTCTGCTTTGTTTGTGAAGGGGTGACATGATTTGGGGTTTTTTCTTTTCGTTTACAAAAAGACCCACATATTAAAAAGGGGTGAAATAGATTTTACATGCCTGGCTTTGAACCTGGGAATCTCCCACCGTGCAACTAATTGCATTGCCAACAAGACACAGGAGTACACCCACAAGCAGCATAAAATGTAACTGTGAGGGGTGTGATGGTAAGTCTTTATAAATAATACATTCATCTCAAGGTGCACTTGTGTCTATGTTGTTAATGTAGGAATTTTTTCATTAGTAGCCGTAAAGATATCTGGGCAGGTGAACATCAATATGCCTCTAAAGACAATAAAAATGAGGAAGCAACAAGAGGACAGGACTTGCTTCTTAAGCAGAATGGTTAGGTGTATTCAGCTCGAGCAACAGCAAAAGGAAGTGAAGACCATTACGGTGACCCTAGCTCTCCTATGCATTCACCTGGTCTTTGAAATTCCCAGGAGAGCATCACCCTGTTCTGACTTTCAACAAAAAAACATGTCTCCAAGACAGGCAGTATCATCCTGCCCGCAGGAACGGCTGAGCAGAGATCAGGCAGCACAGACCTGTTTAAAGAGCACTGAAAAAGGACCAATGGCTTCTCTGACATCCCACTGCCAATGTAAAAGGAAGCAGGTGGACCATTCACTTAACCTCCCGTGCGAATTCCCAAACAAGGATTATAGAGAAATTTTTAGCTGAGAAAACAAGAGGGAATTGATTAAAGAAAAGATTATAAGCAAGATAAGGGTAAGACAACTTTGATACAAAAACCATCATCTAATATGGCTATCAGCACACATCAGACTGTAGAATTACATAAACATTTAGTGATAGGTTGCTGGTTTTGCAAAACACAAATTCATATTGTGGACTCATATTTTGAGCCATAAAAAGTGAGGATAATGGCTAAGTTATCATTTGAAAATTGGCTGCAGTAACTGCACAATGCATTTTTCAAAGCATATGAACAATAATATGACAATTGCTCCGGACTAGATAACCACTTTGTGCTGCTGTCCCACCAGATCTAACAAATTTAACCATGTCAATGCCTCAGCAGGAGAGCAGCCAGGACCACTTAATTGCTCCAACAATCTATCTAATTTTCTGTCGAGTCCCACACAACTGTGTTTTACCCTTCTCTCCTTCACTCATCTGTGTCTAGATGATCTCTTTTTTTGCTCACATGCCACCTTCCAAGTTTATGCCGATGACACACACATGTACCTCCTACACCTGTCTGAGCCTTGCACATCTGAGACCACCTCTTCTAATTATGTTTCTGCAGTTTAAACTCCAATGGATAAAACTGAACTACATGTCCTTCCATTCAATCTCCTGACATTCCCCACTTTCTTTATCACTGTTGATCGGCAATGCCATTTCCTTGCCACCTTCAGTGTGGCTCCTTATACTCTGCCTCAAAAATTACAAGTAACTCCCAAACCTGTCACTTTTTCCTGTACCCTTGTTTAAGAAACAATCTCTTCTTTCTAAGCAGTAAAGACTCTTCAACTTCTCCATCCTGACTGCTACTTCTACTTACTCATTCCCCAAATACTCAGCTCCACCCCAGCATAGACAGCTGTTCACTGAGTAGGCCCAAGTGTTCTGCAATAGAAACAATAAATAATTAAATGATAATGAGGAGGCAGCATGCTGATAGAGGAGGTGGCACTACATCCTATAAGACAGCACCGAATCAGTGTGCCAAGATAATAGAGAGAAGAAACTAGGCTGATCTATAAACTGAATTTTCACTTAAGACTAAAAAGCAAAATTCTGGTTGGCCATAGTAAACATCTGACAGTAGCGGATAGCGCTCTGATTATATTAAATTTACCACCCTGGGAAACATTTTTAGAGATATGCATAATGTCCGTTTGAAAACTGAACACAGGGCCAGACGCCCAAAGGCATGCAAGCCCTTGACCCTTATTCAGGCACCTAAATCCCACTAAAATGGAGATCAGGCACCTAAAAACCCAAAAGGCCACACACTTCAGAAGATCTAAGCCACAGGCATGTAGCTCCCTGAAAGACTTTTGAAGTTGTAACCCCTGGTCAAATGCTATCTTAAATACTACCATCCCACCACCTCAGTTCTCACAGCAATTTTATCTGGTTGATGTATTTATTCCTGTCCTGTACTGCTACAAGCTGTAAAAATAGCTTTATTGTTCCACCTTAGAGGTGGCTGCTGCTCACACAGAAACCTTCTTAAACAACACAGCCATTTTGTTAAATTCTAAGTGCAGAGAACTTTAAGGTACTTAAGTGAAAGTTCACAGGTAAGCGCACGCTCCTCTTCTCATAACAGAGCTAATCAAGAAACATGAAAATAACGTGTATTGCACAAAACATTCAGTCAGTCCTCTTTCATACTAAACCTCATGGTGTTTAAAACCTTGGCACATTTTCGGGTTTCCAGCTATTCTCACTGCACAACAACATGAACAGAAAGTAGCTGCCTACAAATAACCGTTTCTAAAAGCTTTTGGTCTCATATTCCCTCTGTATTAAAACACTGATCCTTTTCCTGCAGGAAAAGGGACATTTTAATGTTCAAGAAATAAAATTCGGTCTCAAAAAAAAAAAAAAAAAAGAGAAAGAAATGTTAACAGTCAAATGGTAATAGGGAAAACAAGAGAGGAATTAAAGCTGAAACGTCATCCTTAACTCACCCCCACCGTGCCCAACTCTTGCAGGGGTCCTCTAACAATTGGTAATCCTTCATAGTGTACCATATGTGCTGCAATAACAAGGCCCAATGAGGTACATTAAGGATGTCATTTCAACCTTACCTCCTTGCTTCTGTGAGATGAAGGGAGACCCTTAACTCCATTTTAACATAGTCTAGTGATTGAATAAAAGAAAAGTTGTACTTTCCTAGGACAATGCTGCTCAGTTTTGTAGTGTAAATAAAAACGGCTTAAGTTGGTCAGCTGCTAACCACATGGTAATAATAAGTACAACAGACCGAAGTTCACAATTATTTCAGATTTACTCTCTTCCTGATCTTTCATTTTTATCAGCAAAACATCCTCTTGGCAATGGGAAGCTAAGCTGAAACTTAAATGAAAGAAATGCAAGAAGTAAATGACAAAAGACACAATTTTATGAAAGGAAAATATTCAGACCTCAGCCTTGACCTTGACCTTTTACTGTCTTTTAACATTAAACATTTGCCCCACCTTCGAAAAGATAAATGTGGCTTTTGATGACAGCCTATGTTATCTGAGGATTAAAATAGCCCTCTTGCAGTGCTCAACATTAAAGTCTTCCGCATTTGCAAAATTGCAAACAGATGCAACTCAAGTACCTGCAAATAATCTGCCAAGACCAATTTCAAAAGGGAGATTTCAAAATATGTGGAAGTCATTAGGACATGTATTATTTTTGCAATGAATAGGCGCCAGGAGTGTCTCAAGAAGCAGATGGGTGCTACTTTGTTTATAAAAGATCAACAGAATATTTGCCTGTAAATGAAGACGTATAAGCTATATGAAACAATTATGTTAAAATGGTGAATGTTTCAAAGCTAATTGTAATGGTCTTTTAAGATCTGAATTCCTCATTTCTTACAGCATGCTAAAATATCATTTTAGTTTTGGTCTTGATTGATATAATTACAAAAATGGCAGAAAATTAAAGCAAATGCTGTCAGTTTTGCTGTTGTAAATGTTGTCACTTTATCACTTGTTTACAGTTGCACCCATACTGATAAGTGAATATTTTTCAACATACATAAAAAATACGACCTTAATCTCATGGGAAAATACAGAAAGGACAGTAAAAAACGTTAAGCTTAAAAACAAACCAAAAATAAAAGTATTTCCCAAACTGCAACATACTACCTAATGACCAGTAGTTTTAAAATTCACATCTTTATAATTTTCCAGCTTAATAAAACAGAAGATCACAAAGGAAACTATGTCTATATATATAACACATAAATTTATAAAGAACTCAATAAACATTAAGGCATTATCCCTGCAACAGAACACAATAAGCTGTAGCACAATACGGCTGGTTAAAATCTCAATGTTGTATTTTTCAAAGTAATATATTTTAAATCAGGCTTCCAAATGATAATGAAAAATTTATCTGTCCAGATACTAAATCTATTTGGCATTATTTACCATGAGTATAAACTGCAAGAAAACCACATATTTTACTTGCCCATCAAAAATATTAATTGCTTGGGCAAAGAGAATTTTGCACTGTTGATTAAGATAGCTATATCCAGAAAATTCCAGTGAATAAATATTTTTATGTTTGCCTCAGTGCTGGTAAAGAATATCACTACAATCATAGTTTAATATATGTATTTAAAAAGTAATAATGTTGGGGGGTGTTTTGGTTTTTGTTGTGGAGGTTTTTGTGGTTTGTTTTGGGTGGTTTTGTTTGTTGCTTGGTTTTTTTGGTCGGGTTTTTTTGGCTTTTTTTTACACAACTAGGCTTAAGTAAACACAAATTTATATGAAATGTTTACGTCAAAATAGTAATTCGAGATTTGCCGACATTGTAACATACCAACTACCAACAACTGCATGGCTACTTCCATTTATTGCCATTGACACAAAATTGTGATACAGCAGGCTTAAAGTACAGTGGAAGCCCTCAGAGTGCAGGTTAGGAGACCCAGTGAAAGTTAGAGAGTAAATGCAAATACTTTTCATACTCTCAAGGTTTCACTAGGTCCTGCAAACTGCAATCTTCACTTTTGTTTCAGTGTGATGAAGTTTCTGCTAGGACCTAAAAACTCTGTTCTTCACTGATAATCTTCCAACTGGGGCTTCTACTGTTAGTGTACACCTGTAAGATAGAGAGAAGGAGAAAGTAAGAAGAAAGAGAAAGAAATAAAAAAAAAAAAGCTGCTAAAGAGAAATAATGAAAGATAAGCAAGAAGAGCTAGGCAAAGGGAAGAAAAGAGCAAATAACAGAGCTAGCAAAACATTAACAACTATACTTTGAATTTAAAAAAAATTGCTTCTATGCATGAATAAAACATCACAGTATGAGATTAGTGGAAAATTTCCTTGTCAATATATAGGTTAGATAAACATACTAAAGGTAAAGCATATATAAAAACGAATCTGCAGTTAGTGGAAATGTCTTTCCAAAACTGGCATTGGCTGCTATATAAATACAGTAAGAAAATACCTGGTGCCTTCTCAGAGATATGATTAAAAACAGAAGCGAGCTTCCAACTCCTAGCTCAGGGTGTCCAGTCTCAGCATTATGACCAAAATCAGAGTTAAGTTTCAGCTAACTCAAGACTAATGGTAGTAATACACGAGTAAAGACTGAAAGATTCAACACAAAAATTAGTAATAGTCTGGTAATTTTAGAGCTAAAAGGCTTTGGAAACTCCAGGTCGCTTGTTGCACGTAGGTGGTTCCCACCCATGGTCAGAGCAAGCCACATGAGCGCTGGTCAAGAGAGCTTAGCCAGAGTAGACCATGCAGCAGGTAATTCAACACCAGTCATCTTTGTGCAAAAACCTCACTATGGAACATTTTCACCTTTAAAAGTACAGCTCTGTCACCAAGTGCTGCACTCCAGACCCCTATTTTCAGGGGTGCTTCATGACCACCTCCCGTTAGGACACCTGCAAGCAGATCTACTGGAGAGAACAGTGGCCAAGGAGAGTCTAATTCTAAGCATTTGCCATTTGCCTACAGCATCAGGAAGCTGGTGATACCAGCTGGTGGAAAAGAATAAGACACTAACGGTAGCCAGCTCCAAGTGGGTAAATGTAACCCAGATGAGGTGCAGCAATCAAGTCAATGCCTCCAAACTGCTGCTTTCTAGCACCCGGGTCCCGCACGGTAAAGGGGAAGAACTGTCTTATCTTGGATCGTACTTCATCCAATTTATTCAATTTCTCCATTGGAGCTTTTTTTAAGAGTTATTTCCAATTCTGCTGTAACCAACCCAGGTCAGATAAACACAGATACTGCCTTCTGTTCCTAACCCAAACACATTTGGTGATCAGATTACCAGAATTCAGCCACAGGACGATCTCTTTACCTCCGTAACCTGAAAGGGACATCTCCCTTCCACTGCTCCCAGCCCTCACTTCAACACAGAGGACCCGACAGATAGGCGACAGGCTGCAAAATAGCAAGCCACAATAGTAAGTTTTATTTAAAAGCAGTTGCCAGGTTCCAGAAATGGCAGGATTCCCGTTTGTTTGGAAGAGGAGGATGTATTTATACTGCAGATATGGTCTGAGCACGAGGTTGTCTTGCTGACTGCTCAGAACACGTTTGTGTGAGTTAGATTTCAGCTTACGAAGGGGTCTGTACCATCTGGAGACTCCTACAGCCTCTTGTCCACTTCAGGAGCTTTAAAGGGATCCCATAAAAGTGCACATTTAAAACCGAATTTGGAGGTGGCTGGTTGATTCACAGCAGACTATGCATTTATGTGAAAAACAACATTTGCAGGTACTGGTACCATAAAGCTGCCCTGAAAAACTATGTATTCTAATAAGTTCAGTTACAACACATACTGACCCTATTCTGAGCAAAACATACAATTTTAAAATTATGCCAGCCTCTGCAAAACTATGTGGGATGTCTTACACCATGAATTAATATCCACTAGAGACTTCGCTGAGATCATCAAACTCATTTCACAGAAGACAACAAATTAAATCACCCCAGGGACTAAGGACATGAAAAGCCACCGTGCTATCAAACAAGCTAGGTCCCTAATAAGGTAGATTTCTTTAAGCAAAATATTAACTATACTTTCAGAATACACTGCTTCTATTGTTTATACGCACCACATAATGAAATGCTACTTCTGTTTTCACCAGATGGTAGCACATATAATTTTCAGGCCTTCAGTTCATATCATAATACAAACAATTGGTATGGCAAATATTACCGGTCTATAAACACTTCCACTGTTCCACAGCTCTTACACAAAAACAATACAAATTTTCCATTTCACTGTTCTAACAGAAACCATGGTAATTTCTGATATTCCAAAATATATGCATATTTGGTCACTTTTTGCTGCCCAAACCAAATGAAATTATCAAACCTTAGACTGTTTGGCTGCTTCCATTTTTTAAATAAAAATCAAATATTAACAAAACTATGTGAATATCAAAATGTTTAAACGGTACAATACAAGATGTATCCTTAATACATTTTAACAATAACACATGCTGTGTTCCTACACTGGAATAACATCATCCATATGAATCCCAGGAATTTAGTATATCTGACAGTTTCTCTCAACCACCCATAACATTCTTTCCTGTCTCATTGTAGCTGGCAAAAGAGAATTCTATAATTGAGTGGTACAGAACATGTGCCCTCCCTGCTAGAAGATGACAGATGGATTATAAAAACTTCAAAGCAGAGCATTTGGAGCACCAGGGGAGAGATAGTGGGTATTTGAACTCTCAGTCTTTACCCAGGAGACAATGGCACTCTGACATGGTGCATATATCAAGGAATGGTGTAACTAGATAGACATAATCTTTCTTTTCAGTAAGTATTTAACATTCTGTTACGAACAAGTTTCAGCCTAGCTAAAGTGCAACTCATCTTAATACTAATCATCGTAGCCTGAAAGGCTACATGCCCCCTTTTTTCAATTTTGGTTCAACTGCTCCTTCATAAAACTGTTTTTTAAAGGACAGAAGCAGCGTTACACAGGTGCTTGGGTAGCAGAAAGGCTATTTTTAATCTTAAAATTAATGTTTTGCTGGATTTAGTATTTGCATACGTGTAGATTAACCTGTTTTGCTTGCTGAAATGCTTATTTGCATTGTCTGCATTTAAAGCACCACTCTCCACCAGAGTTTACATACCACATGTTGCTGATCATTCACTAAATAGTTACTAAAGTTACCTTAAATTATTAACATACCTTAAAAAAAAAAAAAAAAAAAACCTTGCAATTCTAGGGGCACAGATCTTTCCAAGGAACTGATCCTTTCACTCCTGCTGCTATACCACAATGATGGCTGAATGTCTGATGCCATCTTTATTCAGATAAATTACAGTCTGAAAAAAAAAATCCATCCTTCTGCATCCTTTAAATATTTGCTAGAAAAATATAGAGACAGAGAATCCCATTCACACCAGAGGAGTGTTCAAAATTTCTGAAAGTTAACAATAACTGAATCAGCATAAAGATTTTCTAAATCATTACCTTCCCATACAAACATAGGGGTTTGGTATATCTTGAAATTTTTCATCAGTTTCTTTTTACTGCTACTGTTACAGCCATTTCCCCTGGTTTATTAAGAAATTACTTGCTCAAATTGTTTATAAAAATACCTATGACTTACTGTAAGGTTAGAAGTAAAAACGAGTTTAAATATCTCATTTGTCTATATCTCAAAAATCACACACACATGATTTGACACAGTTTGCAGCCGCTGTTCAGGCAAGGCCCAGGACTAGAATAGCAAGGGTATTATTGCAGGTCAGAATTGAGGGGTACTGGCAGAACTGCGTGTGGGAAAGCTTGCATAACAGCCACACTGTGCCAAGCTTTAGCCTTTGTTATTAGTCCCTTTAATGAACGCCATATTCACACAAAATAAAAAAAAAAAAAAATATGCTGCATATTTTAAGTAGAGTGAATTCAAAACTAAACAATTGGAAGATTCAATGCTACAAGAAAGCCACACAGTAACTATTCCCATTCTCCTACAAATGCATTTAATAAAGTAACATGCGAGCAATTTTAAATATTTGATCCTTTTATTATACAGTTGAAACTTAAAAAAAAAAAAAAAAAGGCAAGCAAGCACTCTGGAAGATGATGAGGCTGTAGTTTTTAAGTAGCAAGTAAAAACAATAGCACCAAGATAACACACTGAAAAACAGAGGCAAGTAACTTTGCAGCTGTGTTAATATAAAATGACACAGCTCCAGCAGTGGAAGAGGCACTCTCTCACCCGCTGCCCATCAGCTCTGTGACAAACTGCTAAGTTGCCTACTAATGTATATTCTTTCCTGCACAAAACATTAATCCCAGTCTTTACAAGAGGGGAGGAGGTGGAGGACTGTGACGCTTTGAAGGAGACCTGTTTTGAGAAACCCTTTTTTAAGTGCATTTTCATCTTTTCTTTTTTCAGTGATCTTCTGCCATACTGGAATGTAAACACCACAGGAATAGACAGAATCTCGAATTAAGGATTTGGATGCCTTTCTTTAGAAGTAATCTTCAAAGAATGTACATCCCAAACATCACAGTGGCTCAACAAGCTAGGAAGCTAGCTACTGCATGTAAAACTGCACAGGTCATATCTAGTACTTACTACCAGTTGGTCCCTGAATTGCTACGAAGACAAACAAAGATGTTTCGTATCTTAGTATATATTTGGCAGGGAAGAGTATCAGGGACAGCAATATTGCTTTAATGGAAGAAAGCCATTCTTTCACAATGGCACTAGTGTACTTATACACACTGTGTTGTTGAATTAAAAGTTAGCTCAGCAGGACTCTAGCTTTATTTCTGTTAGTAGGCATCCACCATCAGTCGTCGACGCTAGTGGAGAGGAAAGGCATGTCTTATTTACAGATGCTATTGTGCAGACTTTAATAATAGTAAATACACAGAAGACAGACTATTGTGGACGGAAAAAATCTTTGGTTTAATGAACTGTCAACTCGTCCATCATAATGTTACCCAACCTAAAACCGCCAAATCTGGACAAGCTCTTTGATGATATAAAGCAGGCAAGAGGTTTTGTTCACACGCAACAAAATGGAAGAGATTGCTGCCATTAAAAATATACTAGCCCATGCTAGCACTAACTGCCACACATTTGTTAGATAATAGCTTGATTTTTTTTCCTGTGAGAATAGCCTTCTGCAAGAAAGAGACATTTAATCAGAGTGATACATGACATCCAAAAACTGAAACCAAAAATTATGGCATGAGCTAAAAGCAAGTTGTCTTCCTGAAGGCAGAATACTGAAACATCTTTAAGATTAATTCTGGGAGAGAATTCTGAAAGTCAAATGCTGAAAGATATTGAAAATACATTAATTATGCACAACCCAGGATCTAGGAGAGGTTAAACCCCAACTTGGCAGAAAATTGAATCCTTTTATTTGATACAAACTTTGTACATAGTGATGTTGTGTCCTGCATTCCTAATCTCCCTAGATCTACGAATGGAGCAAAAGGGCTGCAAGACAAAGGAATCCGAGATTTAGCCATTCCAGTGTCACCCTGCAAAGAAATTAAGTCAAACAGGCACTGTGGAAAATGGCTTCTTGCAACTGTTTGTGGCAGAGGTCAAACCTCAGACCTACCTGTAGCAATTGTCCATTTTGTTCTATCAAACATTTATAACAACTTTCTTAACTTAAGACGGATTCAAGGAAAGGAGACTTTTCACAGTTGCATCTGATGACTCTCTCAGGAACAACTGTCATTCAGGTGCATTAATTTTCTCCATCACCTTAAGCACTAACCAACCTTTGAAGAGATGCTACCCTACCTTCTACTGTGCATATTTTCCAGTTTTATCAGAGCTGAATTTTAATCCATTATATTAATTGTGTGTGTGTGCATGTGCGTGCATATGTGTGCATTTTAACACTGGGGACCTTTGCTTTCTACTCTGGGTAGTCTTAATTTTAATACTTTAACCATTCATATCAGAACGCTCAACATTTTGGAGACTAATTTTGAATTATCCACATTTTGATTCCCGGAAGGGCCAAGCACTTACTTTTCATTATAAAGTGCAACAATAGCTGTGCTCAGGAAATCGGGTCCTATGTCCCAGAGGATTACTTTTCCAAGAATCAAACACACCAAATAAATGTCATCTTTGGCAAATGCAATGCGAAATCTATGTGTTAGACACGCATTCAATTTCATTCTACACATAGATACTTAAATGAAGATGAATCTTATACATTTGCTAAAGAGTCAATTGGTCTGTTTGATAACATGATGCTCTCCAAAAGGTCACCAATTTGTCTAACCGTAGAAACAACCACTAAAGCTGCTAAAGAAGCAGCTTCCCAGAGCAGTAAATTTTGAGGAAGTTCTCCATCTCCAAGGACCAAGATAATTCCAGAACATAGCCATGAATTCTGTTCTGGTTCAAGGTATGGGAAATTCCTTAAGGTAACAATTTTTCCTTTTCTCAGAATACTAAAGGTCACAGTCTGACACTTTTAATTACGGCAGGAATGTTCAACAGAGTGGGTAACTTCGATTTCTCAAACTGAGGCTGAACCTAACAACCTCTGTGCCAGCCAAATACTGCTACCTGACAATGTCATGCACTCTACTTCCCTAATCCTCCAGAGAAACTCTTGCCATCTTCCCACTCTTTGCCACTGCTCCATCTCCATACACAAACTCGAAAATTTCCCACTTTCTTCAGCTTTCAACCTTGATCCCCATGTGGGGATGAAGTCAGCTCTCTGGAGTGCTACCAAAGACCCAGAAGGCAGCAGGAGCTGCAACAATAAGCTATCTTTAAATCAGCCAGTCAATCAGTTCTCTCAATGATGCATCAAGTGATGCAAGCACAGTTCTTGGACCAAAATCCTTGGTTCCCACTGTGTCAGACCAGATGATTTAAGAATTTCATTGCCAGACTTTTCCTTTAGATAACAATAAAGATACTACTGGAAAAATTAAGTATCATCACTCTTCTAATATACTTTACGCAGCCTATCGATCGCATAATGGTCTGACCCTACTGGTGAGAGCATCAGAGGGCTGATGATGATTTTGTGGATGCTACATGAGCCTTGCAACTTCAATTCAATTTAAGTAAGGAGAGACTCCCTCCACCAAGAGAGTCTTACTCTTAAGAAACTACAAGACCAGATGTCCTAGTCTGGAGAAGAAAAGGATATCTTGAAAGAGGATGTGTGGACAAACAACATAAAAAGGGGGCACTTAGAACACCTCTTGATTCCACAGCAATTTTTAATATCTCGCCTATTCTTCTTACCAGTTCTCTTAGTAATTTTTAATATCTAAAATTTCAAGAAACATTAACCAGAGCAAAATGACACATTAGAGGAAATGCAGTGATAGGAACTGGACAGGATAGTCCACTTTCAGGAGGGAATGTGAATGATTCCTGTGGACTGGTCTCACAAATAAGAGAGAAGTTCCACCCAGAACATTGTAAGCATTTAATTCCGACCTACCCTGAACAACAGACTGACACTTTCATTTCTTTGAGCTATTTCTGCAACACAAATAAACCAGAAAATAATTTTAAAGGGACAAACAAGATCTCACCCTGAGATCTCCCAGATATACACAAGCTTAACCCACTGTTCACTGGCTCACAGGATACAACTGTAACAGCTAAAACTAGAGCACTTATTTTACTCAAGTTATAAACACTAAAGGTTTCAGTGCTGGAGGGTGCTAGTTCTCTTACCCATGTCAACCAAGGTAACAATTCACAAATAGAAGGTGATGTAACTAGAGCATGTTATGCTCCACTGGTCCTGGCAGGTAGCATTGACTCTACCCTCTCACCATCTCCTAGCACAGGGAATATTGCAAGTGAGCTTTTTCGCCAATAGGCCACAGACTTTGAAGGAAAGCAGTAACCACACAGCAACTCACATAGAGAAGTATCGAAATTCACTGTTGGAGCAAAAATCATGCTTAAAAGCTCCTATCCTACTGCCTAATACGCTTTCCTTCAAGACTTCATTTTCCCAGCAGCTGTCTCTATCTGAGAGTTTTCAGTCCCATGCAGACAACAGCGGAACTCTCTCTTTACCTGAAGCAACTGCTTCAACGTACAACTGCTTATGAATCAAATAGCTGTTATAGGGGAACCAGAGTTCTCCTAAAAGGCAAAGAAACAGGCAAAGACCATTCAACCCAATTATGGCATTTGGAGATACCATGAAATTTCACTTCTGTTAGAATGCATATTTTCTAAGACTAGATAAGAAAAAACTATTACAGCAATTCAAAGCTGACCTCTTCCTTAACAGCTGAAGCATTTCACCAGGGAAGTCCTGCAACAAACCATCCACATGGGAACCCTCAAGTATATCTCTCTAGAAATACAACCAAATGGAAAGTTGTTTCCCGTGGCTAATCTGAACATATAAAGATTAAAGCTTGCTCTAACAGCCTAGGCCCACTTGCTACCAGCTTTTCCACAATCATGATATTTAACCAGAGACCAGGAGTATTTTCAAGAGCAAAACTGTCAAGCACAGAATCTATTTGCAAATCTTTCAGAAGATAGCATCAAAGAAGAAACTGCTGCACAGGTTTTGTGAACTACATGGTTGAAACTGAAACAACCTCCCAAAGGGTCAAGAAAAACTGCCTTCGGTTAGGGAGCGATCACTGGCTGAGCCATTCTGTTCAAAGATAAGACTATAGCTGGAGGGTAAACTTTGGGTGAGGAATCTGTACTTTGGCCCAGTCAGAGAGAGTGAGCAAAAATGTGGCAGATGAGTATCAACACAGAAAAATGTTAAGGTTTAACATCTGGGGAAAGCAATCTAAACAGCCACGTACAACACAACTAAATTTGGAAATGGCCTGTAAGCGCAGAAACGAGCTCTTGGAATTGACAGTCCTCTGAAATCATCAGTTCAGTAACATGCAAAAAAGTAAACACAGCCTTAGTCATCATTTAGAAGGGTATCGAGAACAAGATGGATTGCATTCGTCTGCCACTACAGAAAGACTTGGTGCACCCATATCTAGCATATTGTGTGCCATTCTGGCCTCATCTTTCCAAAAGAATGCAGCAGAGTTAGAGGTACTGAACAGGTCAAACAGAGTAATGAAGGAGGTAGAGTGGCTGCTCCACAGGAAAAACGAAAATAGTTCTTTTCACAAACATTAGGGAGCTTGGGATCATGCTGCCACAGGAGGTGGGGGAGACAACCAAACTGCAGACTGGACAAATTTGAAGCCAGAAGATCCACAGATGCATACTACAAGGATTAGGATGCACTCTCCAACATCCCTATGACGACTGTGGGTACAAGGATTTTGTGAGGGAAATAAACCACCAAAAGCATCTGGGCTCGCTTGGCCTCTGTAACCAGCACCTCCTGCTGCCAGCATCAAACAGAAGAGGCAAGACGGGCCACTGGCCTGATGCAAGGGCATTTATTCCAGATCAGCCAAAATTACCACACTGCAAACACATGGCAAGACAATCCTCCATCTACAGTCATTCAGCCAGACTGGATCCTCTTCATTTTTTCTAAGCAAATTATTAAAACAAAAGCATATTTATATACTTTTCACCAATAAATATCATAACATTCCTTAAAGGTTGCAAAAATCCTTTTAGCCACTCGGCAGACAGGGATGCAAGCACTGCCTGATCTTCAGAGGTGGTAAGTGCCTCTGTTGCACCCACAAGACTCATTATTAGCAAAGGGTGTTCAGCACCTGTAAAAATCCTCTTCTAATGAATTTCCCAAGGTCACATTGAAAGTCAGGAAAAGAATCAGGAACGAAGCTCTGTCCAGTGCTTTATCAACAAATTTAATTTTCAGGTGTCATCCATTTTTTTCCTGATATTATGGTCATTCAAGCTCATATTTCACAGATGGACACCTTTTGCTCCAGGCATACTCTACTTGATCTATTTTAGAAATCAAGCACAAGATACTCAGAAATGGCCAATCCACACACTCACAATGCAGGATAACGGTATGCAGAGGTCACTTCCGAGCTATTCAACACCACTGCCTACTGGAAACTACTTCTGTGGGTCCTATGCACCCAGAACTGTAGCTAGAGTTTACAGGGCAGCTTCCCCATTCCCTCTTCCCCCCCAGCAACAGCTTTTTTGCCTCTGTGGTAAAAAAAAGCAGCAAAGAAAAAGTGGTACAAGAACCTAGAGATCAATGTTGAAACCTTTGGATTCAGATGCTTTAGAGCCAGATGGTACCAGTATTTTGGCAGCAGTGGGACGTTCTACCAGACAGAATTTGTCCCCAAATGTAGATTATTTATCTGAAAGGGCACTACGGCACATGAAAACAATTCAACACTGTATTTTTACATATGATATAAAACTTCCTTGTTTGCCCCCTTACAGAAATACTAGGGGTCAGATCTTGTCCTGATCCTGAAGGAGAAGTTGAAATGGTATAAGTGTGGCAAAAATTCAGAAAGTTGCTAAGATCCTTAACAAAACACCTGATGAGAGAGGCCCATTTAGAAAAGAGAATTACAACTTCTTTGGCTTCAACATGCATGACAAAGCTTAATTGCAAAAGCAATGCAAAACAGGCTGAAGGGAGCTGGAAGACAGGTACAAGTAATTCCCAATTTTTAAAAAGTATTTTGCAGAATTCATGGTTCTTCACAATCACTTCAGTATCTCAGAAAAGAAATCTGAAGGAAAATGATGAGGTATCAGCGAGCAGAACTGGATTGTTCATCTTCTGGGTAGAAACCCAAGTTTCTCCAAGGTAACAAGTCATTACACTAGGAGGAGGAGGAGAAAGTCAACCTGAAAAACATCTCCTTCCTTTGAATATCCACAAGCAAATCCACCACAGTAACATTAGCAGAAGAAGAGGGGGAAAGGACACACAGAGTTAACATTAAATTCTGCCTTTACATGTTTCCCAGTGATACAGGAACACAGGGGTTCACGTTTCAAACAGGACTGGAAACAAACAGTGCCCGACGAAGTCCTTATGAGCAACAGGAAAAAACAGGACCCAGAAGACAGTGTTGACAGAAGTCATGTCAGCAACTGGTCCTTTCACCCTGACAGACACATGAAGAGGCCCATATGCCCAAACTGGAGGTTTTCTAAAGGAGAAATCTAAAATATGTTTGGATCATTCATATATAGAATACTTCAGGCTACAATCATTCACAGCAAGAGATTTTCCTTAATACTTGTCTACATCTGTCAGCTCATGCTGATACATACTGTAGTTTTATTTTTATTGATTTTAAATTTTAACAATGTCACAAGTTAATTCACAGGTCTTTAGAAAAGACCAACAGTAACTAAACTATTCCAACATCTTAATGAACCTGCTTCACCAGAAACAAATATCACAATTAGTATATTCATAACTAGTTTTTTTATCATTTTAAGCTGCACGTAATGGATGCTCTCTTCTGCAGCCCCTCCTTCCACTGGAGAGGCAAATAGCTTGTATTTTCCCTTTATATGAACATCTTCCTGTATCTTCCAGGCTTATAATTTACTATTCCTATAAGCTATTTTTTTCAGGTAATGGTGGTGGTGCATGGCGCTTTGCTTTGGAGCCAATTCCACACTAAATATTGATGCATAGCTTAATTAGGGACTAGAAAACGAAAATTAAATGTGGGGAGACTGGATTAACAAAACCAAACAGTGATGATGCAGAATGTGGACCCAAAAATGCATTTAAAAAATTCTACATGTTTTAATGAGTAATAGTTGTGTGCTTTCTAAATCATTTTGTAGCTATGGCTTCCAGTCATAAAAAGATATGCAATCTCATAAAACGTCTGATATTAGCATGCCTCTTCAAGTGCAAGTGAGTTGTCAATAAGACAATTAAGACAACATCAATAATACACACTGCATGTTATTATCTGCTATTCGAAATCGCAGCCTATCCAAAGATCTCTGGAAACAAAGGGTACATCTGACATTGGCAAAAACACTCTCCCACAAGTGAAATATGTAATTCTGAATGTACGCAATGGCACTGCTACCTGTAAGGGAAAAAATGAATTGCTTTTAAATACAGTATAAATAACTCCTGGTAATGTAAAACCTGGCTCTATAGAAGAAACAGCTACAATAGAAAATTAGCAATCCTGTGCTTAAATCAATCACTTCTATCACATGATCCCAGTCAATAAAAGTACTGAATAAGTGCTATCATTGACCTTAATCAGGCAACAATTGGCACACAGGGATCAGAAATTCTAGTGAGGAAATCAGTTGTCCCTTGTAAATTTTAGGGTTTGGGGGAACCACAGAGATGCAACCTCCCACAATATCTTTCTTTCCAAACATTTTTAACATGAGGGAAGAAGGGAGAACTGAAGATAAATAAGCAAACTTCCAGCACAGTTTTTTAGGTACAAAACTTAACAGGTGCATATGCACTCCCATTTCACAACTAACAATACTCTTGACTTCTCCCCACCACCAGCCCACACACACACACATACACAGGAACTGTAGCTAAGCATACAATAAAAACTGTCTTTAGTGATTTTACTTGGTGGAAATACCCTATCTGGAAGCAAGGGTGATGAAAACTGTGCTACACAATGATTAATTTGGGCTTTAATCCTGATGTCCCATTTCATCTGAAGTTGCCATTAAGCTCAAAAGGAGAAAGGACTACATAACTGGGACCTAACGTTTTTATTTATCCACCTCATAAGCTGAATGTGATTTCAGATTGAACAGAATAGATTTCCCTGTAACTAATAGACCAGATATATTCATACAATGTCCTTTTATTGATTTTACTTTCTTCTACCTATTGTTTGCATTTTCCTTTGAAAAACACATCTCTGTCGTTACACTGTAGACGTCCTTTACAATTATTATATCATTCACTGTTTCTTAACAAAAAATACATGCTCTGCTACAGTGTGCTTTCTAATGAAAGACTCCCCACTAGCCTAACTGGAATCTAAATTGTTAGAACATACTGTACATTTTGGGAGAAACAGAAGAAAATTAGACCCTTTTGGAATTGGTTTGTTTGGTTTTGAAATATGCGTCTTTAAAAATTTAGTAAGAGAAAGAAATGGCTAAAGGACAGACTTCATTTTAGACACTTTCTAAACAATAAGCCTATTTATATAACTGATCACATAACGAATTTCTAGGCACTTTACAGAATGAAAAGCCTTTTGCACTGCAAAAGTCATACTGCACACAGCTTTCAAGTTTCAGAAAATAAACATTCAAAGGGATGTAGCAATAGAAATATATTAAATATTTTTAACCTACACTGTTCAGAAATTTTACACAGTACCTTTAACCACAAAAATTTTGTCAAATAACTACTAAGGCTAAGTATGTGAGCAACTTTAACTGTACTGTCATTGTTTACCATTTTTTTTTTAACTCTTCCTTAATTTATATTTCAATATTTTGTTCCTAAGTTACGATTATGCAAAATATGATTTGTTTTGGATTTTGGAACATTTTGGAACGTTTACAATTATTTGGAACGTTTACAGTTATTTAATACAAATTGCTTAACTATTTTGAAACCAAATGATGTATTGAATTAAAGAAGGTTCAACACTCAAATTGCCTTCATATGCTCATTTTTCAGCATAGTGCACTGACAGCTGAGGAGAGCACATTTTCATTTGTACAGTGTGCATGGTGCTCCACCAGGTTGCACTGATGAAATACGTGATTTTAGAATCTTTTCACAAAAGGACAACTTTCTTTCACAGAATCAACACTCACTTTATCTGTCATTATGGTAGCTACCAGATGAATGCAGGCAGAGGTTAAAAATAAAAACGTAAAAGCTATACTGTTACCTGTAAAGCATATACAGAACTTAAGCTACAGCTTGCAAAGTATGAGGCAACGATTCAGCTATCAGATTCAAAAACATTTCAAATGGCCAAATAAGCTTGCACGCAGGAGCTGCCTTCAGAGATACTCATATTTATGCACAGCCAGCTTTTGCCAAAACAGCAATGATCTCAAGTTTTTCAGCTCTTCACCACAACTAAGCCTAAGGGCACAAGAAAGGGGCGAGGTTTATGAAGTAGGAAGCACCCAGACATAAGTATCTTTGACAGAGTAAAGCTTCCAGCAGAATCTCAACCAGGTGCAGCCACTTTCATCAGCCAAGTCTGAGATTACTCCCGTGCTGACTATCAAGTCCTATGAAAATATGAATTATCTGCATGCACCACAGCAGTGTTCATCCACACGCTTTGCCACTGCTGGACATTCTTCCCAGAATTTCAAAACTGTACGTGTAATTACCAAAATTCTCTGAGAACTTACACATATAAATACCCAAATATATTTTGTAAATTTTATTTTTTTTAACTTGACTGTGCTGTTTAATTTCCTGTTAAAAGGGAAAAATTTATTTCAGTCTCACAGATGAGACAAGGCAAAAGCCTGGGATTTCTGAAGCGTACTAGAAAGGAGCTGTGTTAGGAATTTCATCTCTCCCTTTTGGTATCTACTCAAATCTGTTACTTCTGGTTGTATAATGAATACCAGTCAAAGCAAACTAGTACCCCTCGCTAAGATGCAAAACCCAGTTACTAACTGGAACCCACTGCATATTTCCAACTGAAACTTAGGGCAGTTTCGGAAGCTCAGCCTTAACTGAACTCTTCAGGGTTTGGGTTTGTTTGTTTGTTTAAATAAAGGAAAAGTTCATACAAAGCGCTTAAATTGCCTATGTAAGGTAGCCATTCTTGGAAGACCTTAGCTCTTGGTAGCGAAAACAGTGTCACTATCTCAGAAGACCCTTCCAGGATGGAATGTGCAAATGCAGTTTAGGAGATCTCAGTATCACTGAAATCAAGGCTACCCCTTTGATACTCAAAGCCTAAAATAAGCCTGAGCCAAATACTGCCTTGTCATAAATAAAGCAAGTTCAGATACTTAATCAAATTTGCATTTCTGTGTGATGGAGCATTTACATTATGGCTATCACTGTGATAGCAAAGCATATCTGACTGCTACCGTGGAGAATCAGGAACTGTTCTGTCTGCAGGTGACAACATGAGGGACTCCACACAAATCCAGGTATGGCCAAGCCAGAACTGACAGCAGGGCTGCCCGGAAGAGCATTGGAGGGTGTCCTAGGGCTTGCCTAATCCTTTGAAATTCAGAGGCATTTTTCTGGTACAGAGAAGAAAGTGCCAGGTTGTGCCACTGAAGAAAAAAGTATGTCAGTCTACCAGCCTTATGCTTTTTGAGTTGGGAGAGTTTTCTTGGGATATCACAGGAATGACTGATGCCACATACATGAGGAGCAGACAGTCCACGGGGGAACAAAGCTGACAATTCTTCAGATCCTTTCTGAAGATAAAATCTTGGTTCCAGTGAACTCAATGGTAAAAGTCCCCATCGTTGAAGGGAGCCAAGGTTTCTTGTTAGACTATAAAGCCAATAGAGAAAATAGAGGCAACAATTTTAATTAATCATTCCTTATGCACTTCAATAAGGAGACAGTCTAGTCCTCCTTGTTACTATCAGTGTTCACCTAAGGACAGGGACAGGATTCTTCTCTGGTTTATTTCAAATCATCTTAGGCGCACCTTTCTTTTCTTCCTTTCTTTTAATGGAAGAGCAAAACCCTTGAAATCTGGGGGCTCGCTCAGGTTCCATCTTTTCTTGGTGGGTCTGTCACACAGATGAAAACAGACTGCAATTTGCTGCATAACCTATGCGGTGCCCCAAGCTGCAGTAGCACTGCATGGTTTCATGTAAGTGACACGTCACAGTCAATAGCAAGCGTGTCAGCTCACTGACAGGCACACAACATGCGACACCATCCTCCAACACGACTCTTCCGCAGCCTCCGTCTCTCAGGGAGAGCGTAAACAAGACTTGGTAGCAAGGAGTGCAGAACGGGCATTTTATGGGTTTTGTCAGTGTTGTGATATGCAGCTGCTTTGCAAAAGTATTACTGCAACCAAGTGTCAAATGTCACTCATGTTTCCACTGTGACTGCAAACGCCGTATAGTGCATAAAAACCAAACATGCTAGTTAAACTATGTAACTCCTGAGCAGCGCCCTCCATTAAATGTAATTGCATTATCTGACAAATAATCAATGTTCAGATGACACTCAAGAGTCCTAACTGCTAATCCTGGGCTAAAACTATCTGATATTTCCCTTCTTTCTGAAGTTTTATACTGTGCCTCTGCTTCAGTATCAGCCCCAAAGGAGAAGCAGCGTCACAAATAAGGTCCTGGCTCCCAATATGAATTTGGTAATAGTGCCATTAGAGAGATGAAGAACATAATCTGGTTTTGGACAAAAGAATGCTCTTAGCCTTAGCAGGCAGAATGACATAGCACCTTGTTTACATCATTACTTAGGATATTTAGCATGTTAATTTTTCATTCTGTAAGGCTTAATTTTTCAATATTTGGTATAGATCTCTTATTTTACCAGGAGTTCCAATGTGAAGGGAAAGTGCAGTGACTTTGATATCAAGGTCTGCAAAGAAAATTAAAATAGCAAATATTAGTTCAGAACAACCTGTGAGAGTGTAAGAGCTATTTGATATAGCTGTGGACTGCTCTGATTTGAATGCACAGAGGACGGCATTCTCCTGGGATACAATAAAAGATTTTTCTCCAGTCGTTTCTCCACCTTCCCCTTCCTCGCTTGGGCCTCCAAGCTGGACCTTCCAGAGTCCACAGCCCCTGCGTCCCTGATGTTCTACCTCACCAACAGGGGAGCGAACACTGGCACTCAAGCTCCTTCTTAAGTCCTGGCCACTCACTATACATATTTGTTATCTTCCTCACCTGTGCATAGTAGTATAAAACCCCTTAGAAGTCCTCTGCCTTCCACACGTCCTCTGCCTTCCACACTTCCTCTGCCGTAGCCAGGAAGGGCCCAGCCAGGCTACCCCCACAGGACATGCTCCAGAGACCCAGCTTCCTTAGCTTCAGAGCCAGGAGTGGTCACAGGCGACGGGAACGGCTCTGTCGCTCTGGGTGTCTGAAGCAGTTTTGCTATGGAAAGGAGATGGTGGAATGGTGCCAGACAAGCCTCGGTGGAAAGGACAAGAAAACGAGAAGAGCTTTCCTTCTTTTCACAAAGAAGCAAGGTTCTGTGATGTGAACTTAATTAACGTTTACATGAACACTGTATTTGTTTATAGTTAATATATCTTTTTCTAAACATAATTCAAGACCACAGCCATTCTAAAGTATGAAAAGCAAGTCTTCCTTTGAACCACATTTTTAGAAGAACTACTATTCCAACCAATTTAAAACACAATTATGAGACCACACATGATTTTTAAAATCATACGGATTATTGATGGGACCAACAGAGATTTTTTTTTTTTTTTTTTTTTTAAAAAAAGAAAGGTAATATGGCCTTTTGCAGGTTTTCAAAACACTGCAACACCTAACTCCTAAACTAACAGAATTGTGACCAGAATTTTCCACTGCTTTGGCTTTTCCTAACTTCAGAGGACCTGATTCAGCACAGGCATAAGTACATGCTTTAACACTTGACATCCAGTTTTAGCGAAACAACTAAGTGTATGTTTCAATACCACTGATTCCACACTAATTCAGGATCAAACGCTACTACAGAAATGCTCAGTATAAGAGCAACTGAAGCAGAATAGGTGGAGTCATAATGCTGTATCAGTAAGCTTTTGCGCTGAATAGCTTTAATTGACATTCTTTACATGTATGTGAACGTCATGTTTATAAAATCTGAAAGAGGGCTCACAAACAAACGATAAAGAACCACAAACTATTCACAGCTGAAGGAACATGCAATCCTCCCCCCAAACGCTAAAGAATTCCTAAAAGCTACACAAACTTTTGCTAAAATACAGCCTTCCTTAGAATATTTAAACATGCAAACCACAGAAACAAAAGTATTGAAGATAATAAAAGATGAAATAATTTTAAAGTTTTCTTATTCTTGTCATATCAATTTCTCAAAGTATATTTATTCCTTCTGTAGGTACCTTCATATCACATAGTTATAAGGCAGACATGCAAGTATCCTATAAAATACTGCAGTGTTATTCAGTAATTATTATTTACATTCTCCTTGTGCCCTAGCCAAACTCTGCATACACCTACTTATGGAAGGATGGGGCATCTATGCCCAGGCAATAGATGTTTCAGTGTGGACTTCAACTGGAGAGCAGCAAGCTCTAATAGAATAATAGGTACCTGGGTTACCTTATCGAAGGGTTTAAGTGTTGGCAATATCGTTGATACTAAACTAATAAGTTAGAAGAGCCTCCTTCACCTAGATGTCCAGCAATGATTGGACTAAATAAGGGCTGAAGATTGTTTAGAATTAATGTTGTTCACATTTAAATACAAATTATCTTAGTAGGGTTTTGTATATTGATTGTGCACTGCTGTTAAGTCCTCTTATTTCTACAGAAATAAATGATCCCTACTCAATATATAAAAGCTGTCCTAGTACTAAATAATGATCTCAATAGGAGGGCAAATCCTAAATGGAAGTAACTGGAGGGGACTAAATTCTTCACTCTAAAAGTAGGCGGCCAAGAAACACCTAGGACCCAGAACAAGGTACAAATGGCTTCCAAGCCCAGCAGAACATGCAATTTAATGAGGCTAACATCCATTTTACACAGATGATGCTTTCTGAACAAGTCTGTACAAAACATGCACACGCACATCCTCAGAGAGGATGGAGAGAGTTTAAGAGGCTCCCCCTCCTTTCTCTTTTAACTGATTTCCTATTTCAAATAAGAGGAGATTATGAAAGAAGGAAAAGTTGTCTTCCAATCCAGCTTGAAAAGGCATGTGCAATACTCCTCCTCGCTTTATCTGCCAGCCCTGTTTCTCCTGACAACATGTTTCCCTAGCGCTGTGGCAACCCACAGAGAGACCCTGAGAAAATTTTTTGTAGTCAGACTTCTGCTCTGGTACATATACATGTAGATGGAAGCGTGCTGAAAGCCAGCGCTTCTCCTTTGGTTTGCTCTATTTTGTTCAGCTCTACCACCAGCATCAGAGAGAAAGGTGGAGAGATTTTTGGCACGTTAAAAAAATATTCAAGGGTATTTTCATTAACAAATAAGAAACGATAAAAATGTGCCATGATTTTTTAAAAATAATAAAACATTTGCTCCAGAATAAATATAATTAAGCCAAGAATAAGAGTAAAATTAGTAGAAGATATATGATGTGTCATAACAACTAGCAACAATAAAAACTGTCTGAGGGCTTATTTGTAAATCTGTATTTGTAAAGGAGCAACATAAAAAAGAGGGTCTTGCACTCTGATAGGTAGTATTTTATTTGACTCAAATATATGAAACACGTCTTCAGAAGTCCAATCTCCCAACAGAAAAATCTCGTCAAAGAAAAGCATACCCAGAAACATAGTCCCTGTCTGATTAAAAACATGAATGTCTTCTGAAAAATGTACATGAACAAATGTCTCGCAGTTGAAGAATATGGACTAGCCCAGACTGGTTTTACAGAGGCATCAAATCTACTTTAGATATTCATACCAGCTACAGAGCAATGAAAACTACATTACAGACTATACATGTGTAAACAGTTTTCAAATCCAGCTGTTTTTATTAAAAATGTAAATCATAAATTGCATTGCCTTTCCCAATGTCACAGAAAAAGTCTGCATGATAATTTGTTTCTTTCCACAACAGAAGTTATCTCATCAAATGCAAGTTATGTCTAACTTCATGGTGGATGTGAATTCACTACAAAAGTTGTATTCGGTAAGTAAAAGGTTAATAGTGTGAAGTCAATGAGTTAGTATCATGACATGTGAAGTAGCCAATCAACAGTTGGTGTCTGAAAGAGGCTGGGATAGCATATTTATAAAGTACTATTTTATTCTTTTTTTGCTTCTGTGTTGATGACTTCAACTAGAAGCAAGCTAAATTTGACTCATCCAGCTCCCACCTGAAAACGAGATACTGAATCATTGACAACTACGGACCCAGTCATTACAACTGTCATTAAGGTCTTCAATTAGTGAACTCAGTGGTGAATGTTGATCATAAAAGCACTGAAAAAGTATTGGCAAGCTTGGGCCCTATAAAATTCACGATTCTCTAAGAGAAAGGCTTTCAGTTTTCAAAGGGTTGCCAAGGGTCCCCATTTCTCATACGTAGGTTTGTGGTGGCAACTGACACTGAAAGAAGGTATAAAGTCAGGCAGTGTGGGAAACGGGAGGAGGAGGGAAGCTCTGGGTGCTTGTTTAAACCCCCTCTGTTATTAGTAGCAGAAGACCCCTGGAGAGGTGCAATGCCTCCTCAGACTGCCCGAGTCTGTATATCCATAAAGCAGCCATCAATAGCCACAAATTTGGGCTGTTCCCAGAATAAGTCATTGCCACTTATACTGTAAAGCAAAATAAATTAAAATCCAGACTAACTCAACTCTTATCACAAACATCTTTTTAAAAAGAATTTAAGACTCTTCATGCAAAGGGTAACCATCAGCCAATATTTTACTCTTAGGATTTTACTACAGTTAACCTATAAAGCATCTAATTTTATATGTTCTTCATGTGTAAAATTTCTATGGGTGCCAGCTGCAATAAAGGTACATAGGGCTTGCAAACATATCTTCAAATCTACCTCATCTGTAGGAAGAGATCTCACAGCATTGCTAGCGCAGAGATAACTCAGACCAGTTCTAAACAATTAAGATGGTTTAACCCAACTATAACAGGTACGTACATGTAGGTTAAGGGGCTGCCCTCAAACCTTTGAAAGTCAACGACAAGGTGCTCATGGTTTTTGATGGACTTTGAACCCGCTCCTAAGAAATATCCTGGCTAGCGTTTTTTGTACTATTATGACAGAGGGTAGTATCTTGTCTATGCCTTACAAGTATATATAAAAAACATTGTATGATTTTTAAGATCAAATTAGAGAAACACCACTGATGTAGGTTAGATCTTGTAAAAATCAGTTGCACAAAAATTGAAGACCAATAAAAATGTTTCTATGATTCTTTTTTTAATCCCATTGAAAACAATTTTTCGTTGTAAACATTTTTGCTAGCCAAGCACTGCAGCATTGTGCAACTGCATGACAGCCAAAGAGAAACTGATGAAAAGCTGACTAGATTGATTTCATTTTTCCAACCGGAGTGAAATACGTAAAAGGAAATAACAAAATGGTGAAGTTATTTTTATATATAAAAAATGTTCACATTTAATAAACTCACATGGAAACTGCACAGCCAATGGTAACCGCTTTTGAAATACATCTACAGATCCCTTCAGTTCTGCACGGAAACGAAGGCAACAGTGGGTTCCTGCAGCACCTTTCCCCCTCCTCCGGGACCACAGAAACACTCTCTGCTGGAGGAGTCAGATCTGAGCCTGCCCAAAGTCCGCATCACCCATTCCCTCTCCCCCCTGTGACCTCCCAGGTTTCTGTGTAGAAGTCTGGCAGGGGGTTACTACTGGAACTCAGAGCTATATTTATTCCCTTGGCTCCCATCCATCACTGTTGCAGAGCAGCCAGAAGGGGAACCAACCAATACAGCATGGGATCTGCCAGAGTTGTGCTGCCAGAGAAGTTAAGAATGAAAGACAGAGGAGACAGAAGCTATCAAAATGAGTATTTCGGTCTCTAATGAAAGAAGGGTTTCCTCTTTCTGCGGATCCCCCTTCTACAGATTAAGACATTTTCTCCTCTCCTTTTTAAGAAATCCCAACAGACAAACCCATCAGTTCCTACCAGTTTTACATACAGCATGAGTTTCTTCATGAGGGAGGAAGCGCTAAGAGCACAGTATCCCTTGCACCTCTAAGGCATTGGTTGGCACTTACACAACACTTCTCTGACCTCACTTCTACCAGACAGAGCACCATCCCCAAGATCTGCATTGTGCACAGGTCTAAGGTGCTCACAGTGGAAAGGTCTAACCCTGCAGCCATTGCAACCTCCTACAGCTAGACCCTGTGTGCTCAGGGGTATGTAGGAATCAGTTAATCAGTGCTGTCCAAACATATAATCCACTGAAAAAAACAATGGCAACAAAGTTCCACTTTGAGATGAAAATTCTTTGGATTGTCAAGACATGCCCCATCACCAACTGACTTTTATAATAATTGGATTATGAACTTTATGAGAACAGTACACAGCTGAGTAAGGAACAATTTTTCCATATCACAAATACTTTGGAGATTGCAGAATTCACTCTTGTTCCCCACCAGGACTAACCTGATACCTTTTGCAACTTTTCAAAAGCAAGAGCCAGCAAAGTAACATTAAGAACCTGAATGCTCTCACCATATCATACTGAGCAGCTCAGGGTGCAGGACTCTGCAACAGAATCAAGTTGGACCCAGCGTCCCACATCACACTTGAGTGCTCAAGCCAAAAGTCAGTCCTCTTCTGACCCACCGAATAAATAAATGATTATTTAAATTGGAATAGCCTGGAGCAGGAACTTGAAAAGACCCACCCTGGAAGAGCCCAAGTATGGTCATTAAAGCACTCACCTGGGACGTGAGAAACTTGATTTGAAGAAGCTGATTCAAATCAGATATGAGAGCAAGGATCTGAATCCAGCTCTCCAGTGACCCAGGTGCATTTCATAATCACCAGTCCATAATGAAGTGCAGAAATGCAACTCTTATTTTGAGCAGAAATTCGATTGTGGACCTGAGAAATCCTTCGAAGATGCAGTGTGTTGATGCAAACTAATGAACTGGCATTTTTCAAATGCAATAAGAAAATTCCAACTAATTCTGGCCAGAAACTATACTTCTATATTTGGAAAGCACCTAGCATGCCAAAGGCACTACCAAAACAAGCAATAGATTGAAATTCTAATCCAGAAGCAGTTGTGGATTTCCTACTGCTCATTTACCTAATAGCATGTCTATTTATCGCATACTCATGCACATAGCTTTGTGTATTCAAGTAAAAGAAAGATGTTTGAACATTTTTGCTTTAAAACAATCAAGAATATTTTTAAATATCTGAGCTATTTTAGAATAAATTTTATGGTAGAATGCAAAGAAGGGAGTAGTTAGAGCAGGAGAGTTTTGTTAGCTGGTATTACAGTACTAATAAAGATGCTGGGTTATCTTATACTAGTTATTTTATTAGCCCTAAGAAGAATTACACTTCTATGGCAATAGCTGAATGAATCAGTGAATAAGAGATCCCTTAAAAAGGCAATAAATAGTCATTTTATTATACATTTCAATTTTGGGTAGCCTATAACCTTTGCATTTTTCAAACTCTAAAGGTTGGATTTCTTTTTGTACTTGAAATAATGAAACAAGAAAAATTTTAATCAGGATCTCTTTTTAAGAACATCAGACTTTGCACTGAGTTCACAAACAGTGGAGCTGCAAAATGTATTTATAGTGAAACCAGGAATCACATGAGACTTACCTGGTATGGAAGGGAAGTTTTACCTACTGACTCAGTCCTACCCCAACTGAAATAAGAGGAGCAGAATGGGATCTAGAAATCACATCGAAATCAACCAACGTTTTGCTAACCTTATGCACTTTCTTCTGAGGGGACCCATCATTTTCCTCAACAATTTGGGATATACTCCAGCAGAACAAAGGTTCAATGAAAAGCTCCTTGTAGCAGCAGTTTCAAAACTAATGTTGCTTTCCAACATCAAGTCAACCCTTGACATTCAAAAAACTTGGAAGTCATCGCACAGACTGAAACCCATGAAAATGTTCATGCAAACCCTCCAGAAATAAAAAATTTAAAAAAAAAATTAAAAAATGCCAAAGAAAGCTTGTCTACACGTGGTTGTTTTTTTCAGAACTGTTCCAGCACTGATATGGTTGAATCAGGGCAAATACCTACCAAAAATCCCTGGCCACTACAGCAGAAGGCAGTTTCTACTTCGCCTGTCAATTATAAACTAAAGCCAGAGAAGGCAAGATTTCTCCCTAATTCATTCAATCGACATTTCACCATCACATCACTCCCTCGAATAAAACTGGTATCAAAACCCAAATTTTGCACTGTCCTAGGTTTTAATATTTCTATGGAACCCTGAAGAAAAAACGTGTAGATCCAGAGAGCCAATGTTAACAAACACGTATGAAAATAAAATATAACTATCCATGCAGAACTATCAAAAGAAATGTTAGGAAATTAACATCCAGCCCACCATGTTAGCCTTTGTTAATAGAAACCTGACTTTACACCTCCTTGCTTTCTTCACCCTAGCTCTCACATGTCCTTTCTCTAGAAACAAACCTAGGCTTCCCTTGAACTCATTTATCCTTTCCTTGCTGGTAATTTATTCCATATGTTTATTATCCTTTGCATGAAGTAATTCTGCCTGAGTTTCCTATTTACCCATGCTTTTCTAAATTTTAGATTAAAGGGACCTATCTCTATCTATCTATACCTACCATTGGTATTCCAGCGACAAGACTGATGGTAACAATGTCTGCACTAACCTATGGAGACCAACTTATGAGGCTGAAATAAAACAACATTAATAGAATATGCTATCATTTAGAAAAATAAATGTAAGGCCAGCCTGACAACCTAGCACAGTGCTATCGTGTGGGTTACCAGGACTAATTCCTATACCAGAAGGGGCCAAGACTACGGAGGTAGCAATACACACAGCCCTGTTTTGACCGAGTAGACTGTGGTACTTGATAGCAACCCCCCTGTAGCGTCGATGAGCTCAACAGGGCTCACATCCTCCTCACAAAGAACCACAGTGACTGCAGCAGAATATCCCAAAGGCATAAAAAAAAGAAGGAAAAGTTTGTTACAGCGCTTATCACAGTTAAAAAAAAAACCAACATAAAAACAACTATAACGAAATTCACATTAAGGCTGAAACAAGCTTATTATAAAAGGAAGAATCTGGACTGTCATTGATCCCTTTGCACCATGATACCATGACCCATTTGAGGCTGATGGCAAGGAAGGCTCCCCAGAACATCCCTGGCTGCCCCGAGGCAGAGCAGGGGCCGTGGGCAGCCCCCCTGCAACCCACTTCCCCTCCACCTCTACTCAGGCCATGGGGCTGACAGACAGCTCATGCTCTCCTTTTTATTCCCCTCTCTTGCTTCTCCTGTTCACAAAACTGAGGCAGGGCCAAATTTTCCAAACTAGCCTCTCCCCAGCACTGTGGGTAGCCCACCTGGGATAACCCCTGCCTAATCTTTGCCGACTTCCACCCTCCCGGCAAGCGCTCGCTCCCTCTGGAAGTCCAAGATGCCTACAGCTGGACAGCTTAACACTAATGCACCAAAAATGACCAGCTGGTTTGAAGAAGCCAGCTCCGCTGCTTGTCCCACGCTATGGGAGTGCTATCGAAGCCATCATCATTATTTTCAGGCACTGCTACCTGCAGAACTCTCTGTTAATGTCCTACCACCATAGGCAGCACTGTTCTTTTCATAGCATGACAAATACTTGTAAGGAATTACCTAATTTTCTTTTGGTTATACGAATCTCGAATACTGCAGTGCACAATGGAGAAAAGAACAGATACTGAGGCTGCTGTGGCTATTTTAGTTCTGTTTTCTTCATCTGTGTTTAAAAGACAGTCAGATTATAACAAAATTGTTTGTCTTTAATATAGTTCAACTTGACCTGATGAACCCATCTCTTTAGAAAACAATCTCACATGGAGTATTTAGATTGAGACCTCTAAAAAACAGCGACTTCAAAATACTTTCAAGGCCCCATCTTACAATTTTTAAAAAACACAGACAACTAGGCTAATTATAATTACTCCTCTATAATTCTTTTGCTTTTTTGATGCATCTGGTTATCTAGTAAGATGCACCTGAAAATTAGAGCAAATTTAAATATAAGGGAAAGGTGCCAAATTCAGAATACTGGAAGAATCTTCCCTCTGGGAGCGTGTTTAGTCACAGCATTGGTGCGGTTGGGCAGAGACAACCCAAATTCCCCCTTGCTACTCTATTCCCCTGACTCTTTCCTGATCTGGATCTGTGCTACCTCTGAAAAGATGCTTCAAATCTCTCACTGAGTGCTTGGCTTCATTGCTTAACCTGCCAGTAGGAGTGAAAATGTCAGAGCAGTTATTGTGATCCACTCAGATTCAGACAGACACTACTCAGTTATTTCATGTTAAGCAACAAACATCCATCAGATCATTACAATTTTCACTTGTTTCTATCCAAGGCCAGATTCTGATCGGTGACTTGGTCATAAAAAGTTCATACTCTGTATTCAGCCACACAACTGGAAGCTAGAACCACACGCCCGTACAATAACCTTAAGATTATCCAATTAAGCATCTCAGAATTATTTTACTTTTACATATTTTCTTTCAGTGGCTTATCTGCGAACATCTGTGCCCGGACTGTCTTCACTAGAGAAATTTGGATTTCCATCTACAGATGGAAAAAGAAAAAAAAGATTCCAATTGCCAGAAATAAGTTTACTCATGTTTCTATAAAAGAAAGAATATGTATCCTATTTTTTCATCTATGTTCTCCTTCCCTGAATCCAAATTGCTTGCACCTCTGAAACAGAGACATAAAATGCCTCAAAAAAGATGGGGTAAAGAATAAGGCAAAAAACGCAAGGTGTGAATGAGAAGATAGAAAAATGGCTTTTCAAGATCGTACTGCTTTTTGCATTTTGAAAAACTGATATGCATCAATTCAGGTATCTGAGAGAAATACAGAGACTAAAATTTAAATTTACTTACAAATCCTACTAAACCACACTAAATCAGAAGATACTAAAAAGCTTTAATTGTCCTCATTCAAACCAGAAAAATAAATCTATTTATGGCTTGCTTTTCCATTTTTTATAAAGTTCATATAAATCCATGAGCTTTTTTATACCTTTTTTTTTTTTTAGTCAAGGCACTCTAAAAACACCTGTGCAATTCAAAGTCAACTTTAAGCAAAAATCAACATTTGGAAAAATGACTTCTACTGATTTTCCTACACTTGATGAAACTTGTGCTTCCCAGGGAATAAGCACAGCCCATTTTAATGGACTAGTGGATTTTCTACGTCTGTTCTAATGCAAATCTCTTTGGTCACCTAAGGCTGCCATGGTGGGTAAACAACCTAATGTGTCAGCTTTCTGTGCTGAAGATCACTATTTCTGATCTCAGCACTGTCTTCATTGCTGCAAGCAAAACAGTGGTACTGATGTTGCAACTTCCAGGCTACTCTCTTCTGATAATGAATGGGTTGGGTTATTGGCCTCTAGCATGGACAAAAATATGACAATCAGACTCTTCATTGTATGAAAGTCTACAGTGAAGACAGTGCCAGACAACTTGCTGAGTATTAGAGCTCAAATTTGTTCAGAAGTCGAAAAGCCCGTAGGACAATTCCTTTTTGTTCTTTACAATTGATAAAGTCATAGTCAATTTATTAAAAGTGTTTTAATACAGTATTTCCATCATAGCGACTTGTATCTTCAGGAACTCATTTGCAAAACATAGCTTTAGCATGCAAATATTTTAGATACATTCCCTGCAAATGTAATAGAGAGACTAACCTTTCTTACATCTGCAGTTGTTAATTGTCATCATTTGAACAGCAAATGAAAACAAAGTTTAAGCCACTGGCACTTTAAAAAAAAAACATATTAAATCTCATTTACCTGCAGTGATAGAAATTCAAAGTCACAAGCAAAATCTGAAGACAGAGCAGAAACGAGAAAGTGCACCCAATTGCAGGGTTTAGCAACTGTACCAGGACTCTCTTCTAGTGCACATTCTGAAACAGCAATCGATTCTCTAAGCACTTGTTACCAAACTGGAGACATTTTCTTTCTACAACATTCTGAAAACTTTAAACAACTCATTTATGATTCTTTTCTTCAAAATATTAACAGCACATCCACTAGAAGATGAATTAAAAAAAAAAATTAAAAAAAAAAAGAATAGCAGAAAGGGAAAAACAGCACAGACTAGGACAAACATCTCAAGCTATTTACAAATATTTTTATAATGACTAGAAATCATAGAGCCCTCTTTAGCTGTTTAACTTAAAAAAAAATAATAATAACCAAAAAAAAAAAGCCCAAACAAGCCCAAAAAATGCATCAGCTGTTGACTGAACACAGGGCCTGACTTTCAAAGCTGCTGAGCACTCACAACTCCATCTGAAGTCAGTGGAAGTGATGAGCACTCAGCAGCTCTGCAAATCAGGCCCAAACTGTACAGGGGTCTACTAGCAGCCCAGCAGAAGTGTTATTTAAGGAAGGGTTTTTGTTGCAGAACCAAGGAGGTTCGAAGTAATCTGTCAAAGAAGTGCTGCTACGTTCATGAGTCGTAAAGCTAGCTAGCTCTCATCTATGGGAAAAAAGTTAATTCATAGGGCTCATAGGGCTTGCATTTGTCAAGGAGCAGGACGTCAATGCTATCATTATCAGGCAAATCAGCCAGGCGTTTAATGGTAGAATCAGGAGACATTTGCTCTCCACTATCAGAATGACATCATAACTAAAGCAGCCTTCGGCGAGGGGGGAGAGCCGGGGCAAGGCTTGGGCTGCACACAGACTTTGCACTTCTGCTCGGCTCGCCCCACCGACCGCTGCTCCCCTTCCCCAGGAGGCGACGCTTTCAGCTGCCTTCGCTCCACAACTTTGTCCTCACAGCATCTGAAACACCAGCATCCGATTTAACAAAATACTTTTAAACCTGCCCGATCCAAAACTGCGATATTATAAAGCCAGCCACTCGGTTAGGAAGGGATGGCTTTTACAAATAATCTACAAATTCACTCTAAAAATTTCTGGCATTTTTCATTACTTCAGTCTTCCTCATCCTCCATCAAATGGGGGACACACACACATTAAAAAACTAGTTCCCTCTATGATTTAAGAAGTAACAGCTTAGTTAACTAAGTCGATTTTTAAGCGCACACAAACACATACACACATAATCTTGGAGTATTCTGAACTATTTAGTGATCATCTATTCAATGATCGGAAACACAACAGCAATACACATTTCTCTTCGACAGTAGCTCTAATTATAAAACTCAAACAGCACGAATTACAAACTGTTAATCTATTTTCTTTCAAAATATCACCACAGGTACACAGGCACGGTACAAAAGCCTCACCTTGCATAAGAACTGTGAGGGAAAAAGTTATGAAAGCAGACAGAAAACCTAAAATCCCTGAGGCTACAAAAAAATCCCGCTATTGAGAAATAACCCAAGAGACCACATAGGGAATGTACAGCTTTCAGAAGCACTTCTCATCTTATTTGCACTTAACCTATTGATGTACTTATGCAGGTCACTTACTTTTCGGATATGTTTGAACCCTTTACAATCATGCAGATCGCCGCGGTTTTCACTTGGGCTTTTGTTTTTTTGGTTTGGTTTGTTTTTTGCAAACAAGTTTCATTTAAAAAAGATCCAATTATGCAAATCTGCTCCCGGATAGGTAGTGAATATTCAATATGACGGTGATACTGTAATACTTCAATGCAACGCACTGTACTGGACAGATTTATGAGGCAACGTCACTACTACGCTCTGGTCCTCGCTGAAGCATCTTGAAGTTAATTAAAGCTGCAATGTCCACTTTTCCAGCCACCCTCCTCATTCAGGTTTACTATTTCAACATCAAACCAGCAAGGGGGCCTCCCCCCTCTCTCCGTACATTTAAGCAGCCTTCCACAGTCAATGAACAATGAACAAAGATTTGAGTGATAGGAAGGGGGGGAGAGAAAAAAATCTCCACAGGAATAATCAAATCCGGTTTAAACAAGTAAAAATATAGTTTCTAATATTAAACTAGAAAAGAAAACATTCTTCTCCGAGCGAACGTGCAGAGGCGCTTAGCCAACCCCTTCAGAAAGGGTCTAAAAGCAGCCAGTCCTTTTTATTTCGAGCAGTGAATGAGCCCAAACAAGGCTTCTAAACTTAATTATGACACTTAAAATAGTCTTTTTCCACATAAGCGGGGAGGCTCGCCGCTGCTATCTGTATCAACCGGTCAAATCAGCTCAGCAAACACGGCCCCTGTTGGATTTATTTTAAACTGCACGGGCGGGGGGGGGGTGGCGGCGGGGGGGAATGCACAGCCCCGCAGAGCGCTCCAGCCGCGGGCGGCCGGGCAGCCGCGCCCGCCCCGCCGGGCCCGCACCCCGCGCCTGCCCCGCGCCCGCGGAGCGCCGCCGCTCCGCACCGGGCCCCACCGCGCCGCCGCTCCCCGGCCCGGTGGCGGCTGAAGTGAAAACGAAGAGATCTGACAAATCACGTCTCCGCCTCGACACGGTATCAGACACGGCCATATCCGCCGCACGCACCCCGAAACAATGCCCGCCGCGCAGGCAGGCGGCGGCCGGAGCCCTCCCCGCCGCGCCCGCCCCGGGCGCCGGCACCCACGGCCCCCGCGGGGCTCCGCGCAGGCGGACGGCGCCCCCAGCCCTACCGCCGCGGCGGGGGACGCCGGCAACTAACTTTTCGGATGGAGCCCGTGCGAGCCGCCCCGCGGGAGCCGCGGACCCTCCGAAAGAAAAAAAAAAAAAAAAAAAAAAAGGCAAAAAAAATATATAAATCTTCGCGACCTTTTATTTTGCGTTAAAGTTCACGGGCGGCACCGTTCCCCCCGGCCCCTCTCCCCCCCCTCGTAGACACACACACACATATATTAATTATTTGCAAAACTGCAACAGATGGGCGCATTAAAATCTGGATTCTTTCCTACACGGCATCAAAGAATCTCCCCTTCCTCCTCCTCCCCCCCCCCACCCCGTTAATCCCGCCGCCCGCCCGCCCGGTGCCCCCCCCTCCCGCCTCCCCGGCACCGCAGCCCCCCGCGCAGAAGAGCGAGGCCGCTGCCCCGCGCAGTCAGCGGCGCCCCCGCGCCCCTCCGCGCCCGCGCACAGCGCGCCGCCGGGAAGGGGATGCTCTCCTCCCCCCTCCCCCCCCCCCCGGGGATTGCCATTTAAGTTTCCTCCTTAACCTGTTACTTTCTCCGGGCGCTGACAAAAGCCCCGGCGGCGGGCTGGCAGGTGCCTCCCCGCTCCCCGCGGCGCCGCCGGGCGCGCTCCGCTCCCCCCCGAAAGGGCTGAGACCTGGCCTGACATTTAGTGCCTACTTGAATGTCACAACGCTCCTCGCAGCATTATGCACGGCTCCTATTCATAAGAGGTCGATTAGAGCACAAAATGGCAGGTCTCTTAGGCACTTGAATCTCACAAGTTTGACACATGGTATGCATCAGCTAACTTTGATTAAAAAAAAAAAAAAAAAGGGGGGGGGGGGGGGAGTTTACAAATTACACCACGATTAGCCGGGATCCTAAAGGGGGAGGGAGGGAGGAAGAGAGGCGGGGGGGGGGGGAGGGGGGGGCCGCGTTTAAAGTCACTTCAGCAAAGTTTGCTCCGCAGCAAGCCTTTAAAACAAAAAGTTTCTGGGCAAGTTAAGGGCAGGGTCGGTGCGGGCTGGGGCCGGCGGGCGGGCGGGCAGCCCCCGGGCAGCGCCGCGGCCGCCGCCGCCGCTCGCCTCCCCTCGCCTCGCCGCGCCTCGCCTCGCCCGCCCGCTCCTTTTTTGTAAAGTAACGGTTTTAAAAGAAACGAGAGAGAAAGAGGAAAAACGTAGGGTTTTCTTCAGGCTAAGTTCTATAGCGCCATTCAATGGCTTCTCCGCTCCTTTCATTATTTTCTGCTTTTCCCCTGACAGCCCTGCTTGCAAACGTCACTGCTATGGATATTTAATTATACTGTATTTTTTTAATCACGGTGGAAAACGCAGGCCCCGTTGCGATGATTAAAAAGAAATAAAAAAAAAAAACATACTCCGGACGGACTTTGGAGCCTCTTTGATGGCTCACGGGAGCCTCCCGGATCCTCAAAAACCCCCTTTTTACCTTTGTCTTTCTTACCTTAAAATTTAAAGCAAAGCGTAGAAGAAACTCCCGCACGTAAACGGAGCGTTGTAAAAGATTGTGTTCAATGAATAATGAAGCATGTCCACATGATTGACTTGATCATTTTCTTGTGCGGAGGGGGAAAAGTGCGGCGCGGGGCTGCCGCGGCCGCCCGCTCCGGGTAGCCCTCCCAACTGCTTCCAGCACATCCCGAGCAAAGAGCGCTTTATTTTAATCTGTCTCTTTTCAGAATAACCCCCTTCATTGATACTGATCACCCAACATCACAAGACATCCCCATCTCTCAGCGTGGACTCCCCCTATCTGGTAGGTGAAATGCATTGTACCATTAAAAAAGCACTCCATTGTCGTCTTGGCATAATTCACAGCAACTAGATAGGTCTTGCGGCATTTAGCTTTGATGAGCCAAAAGCTGAACCCTTGATATAATAATCTACAAAGAATGGTCTGTGATCGTCCATTTTTTCTCCCTGTCTAGCAACTAAGAAACCATTTAACACGGCGCAGCTTTGGTCGTGACCTTGAGCCCGTGTAAACACCCCGAGGAGCCCGCGCCGCTCCGCAGCCCCACGGCCAGCGCCGCTGCCCGCGCCCCGCGCACAGCCCCCCGCGCCCCGCGCAGCCCCCGCGCCCGCGCCCCGCCGCCCCCCGCGAACCCCGCCGAGCCCCCGGGGGCAGCGCCGGGGCTCCACAAAGCCCCCTTCTTACCTGCTCCCGAAACTATGCAAAGTCTGCTGCTCCTGGAAAAAAAAAAACTCCCGGGGAAACCTTGGTGGACAGGGGGGACCGGAGCATCAGTCACCGCTCCGGCGTTTAAGAGAAGTAATCAGCGATAAAGTGACGTTGATCTGCACTGTAACCTTGTGGCGTATTTAATGTAAATAAGCCAGTTATGTTGCCAATCGCATGCATACAAACACATAAAGGTCCTCAGCGTTGCATTTTGATTCTTTCCATTAGAGCCGACTTTATTTACATACACTATTTAGGGGATCATGATAATTCTAAAACAATACTAGTGCCAAATGATTATGAAAATATGATTTTAATTAATCACGTAGTAGGCAAGGAAATTAGCATACGGTAATTAAACTTAGAGAAAAACGTCATGGAGGTTCTCTGCCTTATGGGTTCGGAATAATCATTAAACGATGGGTTTTCAGGACTTAATTATCAAACAAATAACTTTTTTAAAGCAACTTTACAAGGTTTATCCGCAGGGCAACGATTTAGTAAATAATATATAACCAAGCAAACAAGGTGCAAATGTGACTGGTGAAATAGGTTGTGTTTCTACAAAGCAGAAAGGGGGGGGGGGGGGGGGGGGGAAGCTGAATAATGCAATTATGGATTCTGTGTCCCATAGTTGACAAAAGCATGGTGCCTCAATAGACTCTTTGTTATGGGATTATATAATGATTGTGGTGTAATTATGGGAAAAAAGATTTAGTAATAATAAAAAGTATCAAAATACACCAATGAGCAGCTTGTTTTAAAGAAAAGGCTTGCATGTGACATTAGGGGCATGTTAATAACAAAAAGCCAGGATCCGAAAGGGTTGACAAATAAAAAAGACTGTGATGCGCATGATTAAGAAGCGATGGAGACAGATTGATTATTCAAAATGCCGAGCCACAGGGACACTTAAAACATTGATTCAGGTAAGACTAGTTTCATCTTGACTGAAATGAGTTCCCTGAAGATGACTGGCATACATTTTAAATCAGTTTACTACATAAAAAGCATAACATCACAAGCTGAAACCTTCTAGTTAAAATAGGAGTCCAAGAAAAAAAAAAAAAAAAAGTTTATGTTTGTGGCAATTCCCACAGGGACTATGGAATTGCAGAGGAAGAGGTATAGGTTAATTTAGCTCTTCCTAAACACTGGACTTAAATGTACCCATCTTTTATAATCCCTAGCCTCTGTTTCTGGATTCCGTGGTCCAATCCCACATCTGCAGGTTATGGGGGTGATATTAATGACCCTAAAGGTGCAATAGGACTTTTTTTTTTTTTTTTCCTGGAACTGCAGTAAATTAACTTTCTATAAGAACTGAAAAATTAGCAAGATTTTGCCAATTGATTTTTAAGTGAAGTTTATAAATAGTTGTTCAGAGCTATTCAATGTTTAAAAAAAAAAAAAAGATTCCCATGCCTATACGAAAAAGTTTAGGAATTCACTCTGCATTTTCCAATTTGATGTGTCTGAAATTCTCTTTGAACAAATTCCAAAATACAAGTTTTTTCTATAGAAATTAGCATAGCAATCACATCAATAATATCACTATCTCTATGGGAATGATAACTGGAGCAGTGGGGGTGTTCTTTATTTCAATTCTTCGTGGATCAACTGATTATATTCTGTCTTCTTTTGAACTTGTTATTGTAAGTCAAGTGATTCTTTATAAGTGACAGCCCTGACAAAGAGACGAGGATGGGAAAGCAGGTCGAAAGGAAGTCGCCATATGGACTTTAAAAAAGGCACTTTTTAAACAAGATAATGGGGAAATGGATGTTGCCTTTTAACCCTGTCAAGGCTGAACATTATTAGCAGTCTCATAAAAGAATGAGCTATACCTTTTTTTTTTTAAATATCAGATTTCACCTTATGATTTCCATGACCTAGGGCTTCAAAATACAAACCACATAGGAGGTGATGGCGCTTCAGAGCCAGGGGCCAAACCAAGCACCTGGAATCACTGGTGAGCAGGAGATTTCTGAGAACTGCACAAAGAGTTACAGAAGAATGAGAGCTCAGGAAAACCCCATGGTTCTTTTTCCTGAGACAACGATAAGAATATTGACTAGAGATAGGTGAAACAGCAACTGACAGCAGAAGAGCTTTAGACATCTAACTGGGATTTCCTGTTCCTCTGGCGTAAGTGCATGATGCTCATTTAATGACAACGAATGGAGTGAAAACAAGCACAAGCATGAGGGCTCTGGCTCTGAGCCTTGCAAAAATTAAAGTATTTATCCTCCCCTCTCTATTCCGGAGGGAACAGGAATTTCCCTCCAGAAACTTTCAAGTGGACAGAGATTAAGAACCATCTCCCATGAAGCTGAAATTAAGTACTAAACCCTCGTTAAACTGAGGGCAGAGCTGTGGTCCATCACTGATGAATATCTAGTCAATTCTGTATTTTTTCTCATAGTCAGTTGGATGGTCCAGATGACCATCCAGCTCAGCTCTACAGGAAGGAAATGTCAGCCAAAGACTTCTCAAAATCTGGAAGAGTGGGCTACTACAGACAGGCAATGGTGCTGTCAGGGGAGGATGCTGTTAACAAGACTGGTCAAAACTCTTTTCCCCAGGACTTCATAGACATGATTATTTGGACTGGCATGGCCAAGCCTTCCCAAAATGCACCACAAAGAGACAATGCAGGTCCATGAGCTGAGTACATGCTAAAGACAAGAGACCTCCAAATTTTATTCACTCAGTGACAGCCTCCAGCACCTAAGCAATGTAGACTGGTTAGATGGGATTCAGAAGATCTCAGATGAGAGCTCAGGGAGATGTTGATCCAACCTCTCTCAGAATTCATAACATTCCCAACATCATCCTATTCCTTCCCATCTGTTCAGTTCTGTTCCTTTCTCCTCCTCTTGCATCCAGAGAAAGGTCTTTACTCTTCAAAGCCTTCATATCCTCTGAACTGTCCCCAGCTATTTCTCCAACTTCTTTGGTTGATTTTACCCCCTTCTGTACCTGCTCCATGAGTGGGCAGGAATACACCACTGCTTTAAAACTAGGCAGAAACAGTACGGAGAAGAGAGGGAAAGAGCAGGAGAGATGTATATTGTTTGCCTTACTCTGCAAGGTTCTTGCACTGTCTTAGAGCATAGTGGGCATCTTCTCAGGGAGTGGAAGCTATCATCTACAGACTTGTCCATCCTGAAAAATTAGGATGAGAGGAAATGAGAGCTGAGTTCTTTGGCCAGGCAACATTACCTTTCCCTGTAATTTCTACCTTTGTGGAATGATAGCCTTTTGGAAGATCTCACTTCAGACAGACATAAATAAGAGGGAAGAAAATCCCAAATCTCACAAGTTTGATGAGTCCAAGGAAAAGCCCAGGTTGGAGGAGTATTTTATGAAGCTTTACAGAGGAAAGTAGCAAAAGACAAGTGGTCATACAGTAATTTACACAATGGGTGGGGGAGAAACATTAGCTTTATATATTTAAATATTTATAAGTTGTTTGCTTTATGAGGAAAGACTGAGGAATAATCCTGCCTTTGTTCTTAAAAAGTGTGATCAGCATTTCCTTCCTACAGAGAGGTGATAAGCAACTGGGCATTCTTTTAACAAAGGCTGCAGAAGCCCATTGAAAGCTTAATGCCTTTAGGAGGGGGTCTCTTTTCCGAGGAAGAGCAGAACATCAGGTCTTTAATATTGATAAGGAAAAGCACATAAAAGGAATCATCTAATAGCAGGGACTTTAAATAAGGAATTTCAGAAAACTTACAGTAAATGTTTCAGTAAACTCTGGAACAGGTGGTGCGATCTACATGGCAGTCTGAGCCAGTGAAAACACAAGTCATCCAGCAAGAAAGTCGCTGAAGCATGGTTCAAGAAGACATAAATAAAACACTTTTGCAGGAAAGAGGGAAACCCCTTCCAAAACGCCTGTTACAAACATGGAGGTTTCCTGGGCTGAACCCCAGCAAACTGACAAGGTGGATGGAGGTTTTCCCACTCATACAGACGGTGTAAGAAAGCTTCCCAAAAAAAGGACTCTGAGATCCCAGCTTTTCAAACAGACCAGAGACAGAAGCCATCTGAGAACAAGCTGTCTATTCCCCAGGGGCCATGGCCAAAATAAGTGTCTCTGGATAGATTTGATCAGCAAAGATTGTATGTACCATCATCACAGGGATTTGGTGGTAGAGGTAATCAGAATTTGCAAAAAAAATGAGGGTTTTTAGGAGATAAATCTACATCCTCAATATAGCAGTCAACTACCACTGAGCCTGACATCGCAAACAAGTTGCATGGGTCAACTAAAACCATATACTAAGGCCAGGAATCTATGTTGGCCACTTTTTATGACAAGTCATTGCAACAATTCATCAAAACACAGCCACCAAGAAAGGATCAAAAAAAAAGTACAAAATGGACAGCAGGAAGATGTGCAATGGAAGCAGCATCTAAAGCGGGGCCAGCGTGGAGGTGCACCTCCCTCTCACAGTGCTAGCAGGGCTGACCCTTTCCCTTTTCCTTTACACAAGGGTGACACTGGAATGAAGAGAAAAAGTCCTTCAAACTATTATTGAAACTGACAGACTGGTACATGGCTTTGGAGCTTTCTGTGGACAAAAGTGATCACCTTTGTATTTCTATAGAACATAAGAAGCAGAGTAAAGTGGTAAAAAAGAAAAGTTCCTCTTTTTTTCCCCAAAGCGAAAGACATTTTTTACATTAAATAGTGAACAATGTTCTCAATAGATCCACCTAGTGGAATCGAGCAAATTCTGCTTCCAGAATAAAGACACAGCTTTTATAACCCCATGCGAGACATACCTCTGTGACCGTCTCCCATTCAGCACAACAGGGGCTCAGATATCCTCTAAAAGAACAAGAGTGAAAGGTGCAGTAAGTCTCAGTACAAGCACAATACAGAAGATCAGGAGACAACTGTTGCTTCAGGATTTAAACTTTAGCACTTAAATTTCTGTGGGGTTGGTGCAGCTTGTCTACTTCCCCAGCTGTAATCAATAGGAATTATGATTCACCAAAAGGAGAAAGTGCTGGGAAAAATATCCAAAATAATAGCTGAACTTCACCTTTAAAGTGCGTTAGAACTGACTTAGCTTTTGGAGCAAATTCACATATAACCTGTTCTCAGGCTGTCAGAGCTCTTCAGGAGCTGTTTAAAAGAGATGGTGAGATCTTATCTCTGAGATAAGACTCAGGAATAAGTTTTTGGGTAAGCATTTGTTCTTACACAACTAATCTAACCAATATACCACTTTTCATCACTTTCCTTAAACTTCTCCCATTTCTTTGCATTCTGATCCCAAAGATCACAGCAAACTCTAGCCTTCTAATGATAATGATCTCGTAGCTCACCCCATCACTCAGGCCACTTTCCCTTATTGATGAACACCAATATTCCCCAACAGTTGCTTTGAAGGATGCTTGGTTCCATCCCAGTACTCCCTTTCCTCTGGTGGTTGCACACAGCCTTGTCCGCTGCCTGCACCAGGTAGCCCTGGCTGTGCCTCCGTCCCAGCACACGAGCTTCCCTCCCCATTGCCTCCATGATCACCTCAGACATCGCCACGTTAAAACCATTGTGCTATCAGAAAATCTGCAGATTAATACCTAAAGCAAACAACTAAATTTTAAGGATATGCTGAAAATGTTTATGTCTTACCTTTTAAACTATGGTTTCACAATTTAAGCCCTGCATTATAGTAATTAAGGCCATTACACCAGTGCTACCTTCACCATCTGGCTTTACCTTGGCCGGACTGTGAGGCACGCTGCTTACCTGTGGCAGAGCACTCTGCATGCAGGCCCGGGGCTGCTCCCAGGTGGTAAATACCTCACGCTTTGTGGGTGCCAACAGCAACGAACGCTGCAATGTATTTTTCATTTGCTGAACTGTAATATTGCCTCATGTACAGCTCCTTCAGTAGGTGCCAGTGTCTGGACAGCAATAGTTTGGTGTCTCCTCCATCAGTTTGGTGACTTGGGCTGAAGAAAGTCTGGGATATTTTTGGGAGGATCTTAAGGATCAGAGATCCCTGGCAGACCACGAGCCACCTTTGGGGAGGTTTTCCCAGACGTTTCAGCGAGAAAAGTCGTCCCTCTTCAGTGCACAGGCTGTGCTGTGAGGCGGCCTCAAAGATGCCACCTCCGCCCTTACCTCAACAGCTGCCACATTGGCAGCGCTGTCCCCATGGGCCAGGCCAGTGACAGGGCTGTCCCCGTCAGCAGCACCCCACGGTCATGGCAGCCAAGAAACACTGCCACCGCCCTGCCAGAGAGGACTGAGAGACTTGGGGTCAGGGCAGAGCTCACCCACAGCTTCAACTCAAAATGCAGCCGCCCTCACCCGGCCCTGCCCTCAGCCCACCAGGCACAATGGCGGCACAGCCAGCTGGGCATGCCTGAGGCCCCTCGCCTCCTGCTGCTGCCTACCTCCAGGGACACACCCCAGGGAGATATATAACAGGCTCTCCCTAAAAACAATAATAATCCTAGAGCTCTTACTAACTGCTGCTGCTATGCATGTCTGAAAAGCCACAATTTATGCCCAGTGGGTTGTTGCACCCTTACCACAAGCATCAGCTATTCAGTTCAAGCTGTAGCAGCCCATGGGCTTTCCTCCATCTTCCCCATCTCCGCAGGCTCCAGCACGGCCGTGGCCGGGAAAGTCGGGGCACATGAAGCCAAGAGGGTCCCAGCTGGGCAGGGGAGGGCAGGGGCACCCACAGGGAATGGAGCCGGGGGGTGTGAGAGGTTCATGGTGGCCCAGGTGAGCATGGCATAGTATGAACACCCAGAGAAAAGCTGGAATGGAGATTCAGCATTGTTGCCTTGCCTCCAAGAGTTGTTCTTATCAGTTCCAAATAATACTTATCTTTGGTTTTTTTCTTATCCCCTGACTAGCGTTTATGAGAAGGATACTCCTCTCTTTTTGCTGGTTTTGCCCACTTGGCCATGAGCTCTACGGCTGCACCTGCACCTTGAGAGGGCTGCTCTGCATGTCCAGGTACACTGGCACAGGACCAAAAACATCTACAAAAAATGATGCTTGAGAGCATGAAAAATAATTTTCGCGAGGGAGGCACTGCTCTGCCTTCCCTGTCCCCCAGCTTTGCCATCAGGGAGGCTCCAGGGGCAGCGTGGCATCTCCTCTGGCCTCGGCTGGCTGGCATGGAGAGGGCAGGTTCTCTTGCAGGGTCACCTTCTGAGACTGCTAATAAAGCAGAGAGGACTATCTCACATCCTCACAGGAGACTGGACACTTGGAAGTGATTTAGGCAACATCCCTGGAGAGCTGCAGAGGCTCCGGGAGCAGGACAAAGGACTGCACCGGCTATGATATGTATGTGAAAAATATACATCAATACAGAGTGACACCAGTGCCGAGCAGAACATCTAAAACCTGATGAAGTGGAGAGCTCTCTGTGTAATGCAAAGCACCTGAATGATGTGTGTACACACAAAGATTTGTTCAGCTCTGCTCATATCCAGCCCTCTTGGACAGTTGGATTTGATTTGCCATTTTCCTGCCAAAATATTGTTGCTATACCTCAGCACCTGGCCTTTCTTCAAAGAAATTGCGTACGACTCTCCTGTCCTCACCTAAACCAGTCCAGAATATGAGTTCAGGAGAGGTTAAAGGGACCACCTTTAATAACAAACATGTTTCTAATAATTTAAAGCCTCAAAAATAAAGACTTCTTCTTTCTTTCGAAATTTCCTTTGCTTCCATAATTCTGTTCATATATAGCTGTTTCCCCACCTGTTTCTATCCATCCTTGAAATGAAGACTGCTATAATCAACATACTAGTTTAGAGTGAAGAGGGTCGCACAACATGAAACCAATTAACTCTGTCTGCACAGCCAGCAGAGGGAGGCAGAGAGTATAATTATTTCTGCTTACATAATTTTAAACAGAAATTTAAGGATTTCTTAACCAAGTGCAATACTGGTTTCCCAAAAGGTAATACTTTAAATGGTTGAGCATTCACCACTCCTTCTAGCTACATATATTTGCCCCACGGAGGAGAAAAAGTGTAAACAGGATGGCAACTTCCAAGTTAAAAATTAAATGGTGGAAGAGAAAGTGGGAAGTGAAAGGGATGAAAGCAAAAACGTAGGTATTCTTATGCCTTACAAATCGGCAATAACCAAAGCAAGCAAAACAAGGCCCCTAATTTTCTAGTTTGATAAAAATTTTATGAAAGCCGCAGAGAATTCAAACAACCTACTCAGGCTGTTCACCTCCAGGAACATTGCAGGTTTAGGGCTCTTTTTTCTTATTATTCCATTTCCGCTTTATGTTGGATTTAAGCTTCAACTGATGCTATTTACGAGTGTCATTTTAAGATACAAGTTACAAACTGGAAGAACCCTCAAGGATCACAAGGCATGATCATGTATGGCCATGTTGTTTTACACCTCTTTAGCCAGGACTTGTCATTCTGAAACCCTACAGATGTGCTAACAGCTGCAGAGGTGGGTGAGGAGCCGGAGCTGCCCGCTTGCTGGAGCCGTGCCAAGGAAGCATTGCCTATAGCGCTAACGAGGGAGGAATGGCTGAGATGGGATAGACTTCAATCCACAAAAAAATGGGAGCCACAGCATGGGGTAACCTGCCATCCCCATAAAGGTAGTTTGCATGGAGCTTCTGAGCCCACACTGCCAAACTGCATTTGTAAAAAATGCAAGTTTTTTTCCTGTTTCCACTGTAATTTAAGCTAGAAGACTTCAAAAGCAGACTGATACACCAAGCAAAATCAGTGAAGCTCAAAGACTGTGCAAATTGCACAGGGGTGTGAATAGGACTTGTTATGTCTTTTTAGGCATCAAAATATACCTAACAATGTGTTTCCAACCAAGCTCACAGGCATTTTAAAATGTGCTGCACCCTTTTACCTCCTGTGTGCCCTGTGCTTGGACTAGCCAATACATGATCGGCAACGCTGGTTTGAGGTATGTCTCTGTGCAAATGGGCTCATGTTACTTCTGCAGTCTGGGTTTTGCAAGCCTTGCACTACTGTAATTCATTTCCAGAATATGGCCCACTGGCCAAAACTTAAGTTACACTAGTGAAAATTTTGAATAAACCCTTGAAAGCTAAAACTAATCACCACTCTAGAAATCCAAAGACGATGAGCTTATCTGGTTAATAATAAGCTTTTTAAGAAAAAGTTATCAATCTGTATTTAACCAATAGACGGGAACTGGTTCAAAAAGACTCTTTCCAATCCATCAGGTAATGAATGCCTATTAAAAAACTATAAATAAGCATTCACCCGAGAGCTTGGAATGGCACTTTGAGAGCCTTTCTGGTCACTCAGGTAAATAATGAGTTTTATATAACCTTTCAGCAAAGATTTTTTTGTAAATGAGGAGCTGAAATGCAGAAAAGCTTCTGATTAATGTTAAAGTTGGGGTACAAGCCAATGCACAACTGGGAATTCAAAGTTAAAGCTGGCATCGTCGTTCACACACATTGTTTCCTCTAAGGGTTCAATGTTAAAGTCTCCGTTGTCTTTACTTCAACTTTCTTATGATGGCTTCAATTTAGGATTTTATTTATATGTGGCATTTACATTGATGAGTATTTTGTGCATTATCTGTTCACACAGCAGCCACCAAAGTCAATAAGAATTGTAGAGAAGGACAGAATGGAGGCCCCTAACGAAAGTGCAGTCACCAATGAGAATGACTACAGTGGTCTCTTGTCACAGTCCCCATCAAATCTGCAAGCACTGTGTTTGCTCAAATCTTAAGATAAAGGGAAAACAAGTCCAAAAAAAGAAAATCCTTAAAACTTCCTGGTTATCTCATTCTGTCGATATTTACTACTCTCCAGTAAAATCACTCTTATCAAATATTTTGAGCTTTCTTGATGACTAAGAAAAAATATACCCATAAAGAGATCCATCAATTATCTTAAAATCAAATAACCTGGCAACCAGGATATATGACAAAATTAAATGTAAGCCCTTTCCTGGATAGCAGTACAGTCCTCCCTAAAGAATTGCTCGTCAGCTGTCCTCAACACCTAACAACCTAGGAGAAGAAGAGAAAAATGGGTTTCACACCCTGAAGGTTAACAAACTTCATTTATTATATACTCAGAGAATGAAGATTGTACTGCAAGCTCAAGGATGAAAAGGGGAAACTTCTCCCAACTATAACCGTGGCAGTGTTTCACAATCAGATAGACATTTGAAAAGGTGAAAATGCAAACCAAGAGAGGAAAAAAATGTATAGTGTTTGTATTCAATAGAGATCTTTCCTGACCCTTGTGATTCTAAAGAAATATATCCTTCCAATTGTTCCATATTGTGTTAAAACATATTTTTTGCATTTATTAATAATTCAAACATGTTGCTGTTTAAAAAAAATATTCACATCATGTGTTCATAGTTTCCATATACATATGTCAAACTTTATTTTGTTTTACCATTATAATCCATGAATGGATTTACCCTTTGTTTCTGTTTTCAAATCTCTGAGGAATGTTTGATTAGGTAGGAGGGTTTGTTTTATGCATTACTTGTTCATCATTGCACAAGTGCACAGGCTAAACAAAGTTGGCATACTTCATACTGATTGGTGGAAACAGTGTAGTTAAACAGTGTAGTTAATACAAGGGAATGAGTAATTTCTCACCACAGCTAATCAGCTGCACAATAGCTATGTATCAGGCAGCGCAGCTATATATCAAAAATGCATTTTAAGGTAGCTTGTAGCATACATGATTATCTAGTAGTATCTGTTACAATCATTTCATATTAGCACACTCCTTCTGTATTTATTTAATAAAATGAATCTTGTGTGCAGCAATCTATATACATAACCGGCCAGAATACTAGGAATTATCAAGTTAATGGCAAACCCAGGAATGTTTTAGCTGGTATATAATGGAGGGTATGTCCAGGTTGTTCCAATTTAACAATGTCAGGTGAAAAAGAAAAGCAAGAGCACTGAAGATGACAAAACAGCTTCTGCTGCACTGAAGACCTTAAATCAATTTCATAATTCTATATCTATCACTCTGTACATCTATAACTAAGAAATAACAAGATAAATACATTGTAATATTATTTACCAGATGTCTTCTGCATTAACGCTTTTCCACCCTTTTGTGATGAGCTGTACTTTATTATGACTTGTAAACCTATCATTCCTGAAGAACATATTTTTAACAGCTCAACATCAATACAAGTTCAGAATGGTATCACTCTGTTAGAAAACAAGGTTGGGTTCAGTAGGAGTTAACATTAACAATTCAAGAGCCTGCAGGAGAAATTAGAAACATGAGTCCTCCATAATGATGATAAAATCAAACTGGCAAATAAATGTATTCTCAAATGTCATAGTAAGAAAATGGATGAATATATGCAACTAAAATGGTCTCTTAAGTTTCAAGTGCATGGCCAAGATTCTCAAGAACTTGCTCCTAAATAGAAGAAGCTGAATTAGAAATCTATCAAGTAATCTTGCTACTGCATATCTGCACATGTAATGCAAACTTCGCAAAGTCCACAATTTCACCCTACTAGACTAATCCAAAGCCCACTGGGATCTATTCCTCTGAATTTGATGAGTTTTGGATCAAGCCTTTTGAAGATAAGGAGTGAGCTGGAAACAAAATGATGCCATAAATCAGAATAAGTGGTACAGAATTAAGTAGTACAAAATATAGCTTTCAGTAGTATATTATGCTAAGGTTATAAAATAAAACAAAACAGCACAACTATTGATGCATAAACAGGAAGGAGAAAGATACATGAATATTTCTGCTGTTAAGGAATTAGTGAAATTACAGCACTTCACTTTCTTAAAAAATATAGGCTCTATTTTGATATTCACACTTAAGGAAACACTTTGGCTCTGATAAAACCAAGTGGATAATTAAAAATTATAATATTAATTGTACCCTTAACACAGATAAGTAAACTTGGCAAGAAAGTTTTAATGAGTTAAAGTGAAAAGGCAATGTCTAAATTAACTGAATAAATTGGCAAAGGGAAATTTATTGTATATACTGACCCCTTTAACTTGTTTTAATGTCTGAATTTGAACTACATAGATTAGTTTTCATTACACGATACATTAAATTATAAGGATAAAAGAATTCATCTCAGAATCTGCTTTCTAGGACAGGTAACAGTGCTTACAAATAATTGTCCTGTAATATGTTATAATAGTAACTTGAAATCCATGGATTCAGTAAAGATTCCTGAGGGAAATGCCAGCTACTGGAATATCTTCAGAAAGTCAACATAAAAGACGAAAACAAAATCACACTGAACTTTGTTTAAAATGCAAACGGCTCCACAGCTGTGGGGATTCCCAGCACCCGGGAAGACATCCGCTCCTGCAACGCACATCTGCCAGGTGCCACAGGCCAAAGGTGTGGGGAAGGCAGCCCAGGGACACCAGTATGTCCTAGACATGCAGATGGGTAAGAGCCGTGTGGGAGAAGCTGAAATGGTTCATCTGAAAAGACACTACATGCTTATGAAAAGTGCACGGCGTGTTCCAGAACAACTTTTGGGTAAAATAATTTACTGCCAAATCTTGACTCAAATAACTGTGACGTAAAAGCCAACATAGATGTCTACCCCATAGGGAGCTGTCTGACTGTATCAGTTTTTAATGTATCTTTCCGTTAAATCAAAAATCCAAATGCTAAATCTAGCACTGAGGGACATCAAGGGAATTTGTGACATTCCTCAGAGGACTCGGTGTCCATAAACTAATGAATGGATAAAACTGATCTCAATATTTAGTTTCTCATTTGTGACATATAATATTGATGATATTTTATTTAACTGTTTCATAACACTGTAGTTGTGAAAATTTAACAAAATAGAAACTGCTTACCCAGAAATACACTGCAACAGATATTGGGATTATGTATGTAATTAAGAAACAGGCACTGCAGAAGACCATAATCTATTGTGATTTAGGAGTTCAGATCTTTCAGCTCCTACTAAATACTGTCAAGCACCACTAAGTTCTGAGCCAGAACCAACTGAAAACAATGGAAAGATTTCCATTGGCTTTAATAAGCAATGAATCAAATCCATAAAAATGAACCAAACTAGTAAATGTGCTGTTGCTCAGAGTGGCTTCTAAATAAATATATAAATGACATTTCTCACTCTGAATCTTCTAATTCTGGAAGGCATGTAGCAAAACCAAGAGAAGGTGAAGACTGTACATAATGGTAAACTTGTTAGGAGCTCAGTCACATGCAATAGCAGTGCAGAGCCGACAGTCCATAATAAGTAAACTTCAGGATGTTCAGTTCAGATACAGACACAGAAATTTAGTTTGGCTAAGCCTACCAGCAAACATTCACCTAAGCCTCCCAGGGGGGACATTTAACTACCATTTCCACTTTCTCATCATGCCTTTGGGGGGTGATTCCCTGCCTGTCCAGTGGGGCTGGCAGCCCTCTCACCCGGGGACATGTCATCCTTCCCTCCTTGGTACCCTGTGGAGGAAGACCGGCTCCTGCCCACCAGCGAGCCCCTGCAGTGCTCACAGTGGAGACCTCCTTCCTACTCAGAAGGAGAAAAAGGTTTCTTACAGGTCCTTCGTACATAGCTGGCCTGAGAAAGAGAGGGACATTGCAGATTTGTAATTCAAAAGTGCGTTGTTCACGTGTGCTTTGGGGTGTCTAGGGTGCTGCCACCAGAAGACACGGGGAGTCACGTGGGACAGGAGAAAGAACTGTTACCTCAACCACATCCAGACTGTAAATGGGAACGGGCAGACTGGGGAGCTTTCTGCTGTTCATTCAATATACCGTGAAGTATCAAAAATCTCTTTTACACGCTTTTTTCCACCTCCCTTTTCAAAAGGACCAGAATTACAACCAAGAAGCTAATAACTTGCTATGAACAGTGGTATTTGTTGAGGCATGCAGTTTCCAAATGGGAATTTGGGCTTGTTTTTATTCTTCACTTAACACTTCCCCTGCCCAGCGCAGGCGTTTGCACTGGTGTTGTTCCGACTATGACAACACACAGAAAGCACATGGCCTAATAACTCCGACTTTAACAGACCCGTGGCTCCTAACAATGCAATTGCAGAGGAATTTGCCCTAAACAAAGCCTAAATACAGAAGCGCCCATCGCAGTTAGCAGCAATTAATGTCTCCTCAGACTCCTACGTGCCTTAACCACAGCCAGAGGGGATCTCATCCAGCGGGGGGGAAAGAGAGGGACACCTGCGTGTGGTGGTCGCCAGGCTTTCTGGCAGGATCCTCAGCCAGGGTATTACAAACAACAGCGTCACGGCAATGCAGTGTGAGCCTTTGGTTCCCTACGAAATGGGACTGGAATCATGGCCTGCTGAAAAAGCTCACAGCACACAGCCCAAGCAGCGGGGGAGAAGCACTGAAAAACCCACAAGAATTGAATCTATTAGAAATATTCTCACTTGTCCTGTGATGACCCACATAGGAAAACTTTGGAAAAAGCACATCTCACACCCAAGGAAGGGCGGTGGTGTAACTGATTCGAAGTGGTGCTTCACCAAAACTTCCTGATGCATCAGTTGGGCACGTCCCCAAGTTGCCACCAGCTGTCCCCGCAGCCAGCCCCTGCAGCAGCCCACCAGCCAGGCCATAAAGGTTATCTTCTCCCTTTCCTCTCTGCCTGTGCACCATCCCCAGCCTTGCTCCTTCTCCAAAGGAGGATGAACATCGTGGCAGTGTGGTACCTTCTGGTCCCAGTTATCACCACCAGTGCAGGCCGCACTGACAACGTGTTGGTTAGTAGGTCAATACCAAAGTATTAATAAATACAGTGGAATTACTTGCAGAGCAGGGGCATGTGTATTTCATAATATAAATGAGTGATTTTCAAAATTTAAAAGTACTAAAGCACATTTTCACTTTGTGTTTTATGACACCTACAGTATCTTGGCCCAACAAATTAAGATTGACATTTAAAAATTACTAAGAAGCCTATTTCTCCTGTCAGTACAGGCCTAGAGTATCCGTCATTGCTGGTGAGCACTGAGTGCACACACGGAGGGGAGAAGAGACCCTTAAAGGTTTGAACATAAACCTTGTCTACAGATAAGACAAGGAAACTTGAGGAGCCTTATCCTGTTAAAGTCACAATCATCATTTTTAAAGCCACAAATCGAGTATATTTGCTATTTGAATCTGAGCAAATTTATGATTATAAGTCATAAGGAGGAAAGAAAAAGCATAAGAGGAAAACGATGCCTCTTCCCAACTTGCAAACTGTGTATCATCACAAATCTGTTAACTCTGTGTAAGAGGCAACCTAAGGGTATCAAGTTTAAAAAGCACGGAATCAATAAAAAGTCATTAAAAATCAATGTATGAACTGGTTTGCATGCCCTCAGCCATCACTCCTAGGCACTAATGCTCTAATAATTCTCAATTGATATGCACAGAATATGCCAATTTAAATTTATTGGAGTACTTCAAATTTTTAAGTGCTTAACTTTGGAAAAGATTGGCTTTATGGGGCCAAAGCAGTGAAGAATGATCAGAAATGTTTAGAATGCCTTACATTTTCAGTAATTTGAAAGAGATTAAAGGAGTAGACTTATGAAATTAAGAATGATTTAAAAATCATTGGATCACTTCAAATTGCTAGAAATGCTTGAATCGTAAATAATATTGGTAGTTAGTACACACGCAATGAAAGGGGTCTATTCTTACATCAATGCACAAATGAAATCTCCGATAGCATGAGACAGTTCTATACCAAAGAGAAAGGGAACCACTGGCACGTGCACAGAATACGCGGTGATTTCGAGTGCAAGGCCAACCCTTACTACTGAGAATCCCCCAAGTCTTTCCAGTTTAAACTAATTTCAAAATGTAACATGATTTGAAATTGACTCTCTGGTTCAAAATTCTGGTTGATATTATTTTTTATTTCTGGTAGACAATAAAACATTTTGCAAAAGACTCCTGTGCAAACATCTGGAAATGTATAGAAATCCACAGCGGAGGGCAAGCCGTGGTCCTCGTGCATGAAGCGGATGGGACCCATGAAGAAGACTGCAAACTTGGACACCGCGGGAGAATCCTGAGCCCTTGGAAACACTGACCTGCCATTTGGGCTCCTACTGATTCAGGATTTTCACCTATGGTTTTAGAAATCTTCTATGACTTTTGTAGATGCTAAAATACTTGCCGTATCCCAAAGCCTAGCCCTGGAAGGTTTTTGAGCACAGTGCCTCCTGTGTTTCTCAAAAGCAAATGCGTGGCTGCATTTACTTTTTCTTCGTATTCACTCCTGGAAAATATACCTAGAGGGGAAAATTTAAGAAGTGGTATTAACAGCTCAGTACAGCCACGATAAAAGCTGGAGAAAACAAGGCATTAAAAAGGGTTAAGGTAAAATAATAATAAACTGTTATTAAGCCTATTAACAGTTTTAAAACATCATTGTTTATGGCATGATAGAGCTTGGATTTTTATGCGTGTTTCATTTGTACATTTTACTTATTTTGCTACTATTTAACAATGCCATGAATCTCTGCTTTAAACACCCTTGGTAATGCGCTGATTTAATCTGAGTCTGCTAACCCTACTTTTAAAATAACGTTGCAACAAAACAGAGGTTAACATTTCATAACTTCAAACTGCAAGCATAAAGGCTAAAATTTTATGAGGGCCCTCAAAAATAATACCCATTTTATTAAGTATAAAATATACAGAATTAATCTCATGTCTTCATTCGGTATTTGCTTGGAAGATGGAAGGCACTTTAAAAACCGTCTCCATTTTCGTACCTCTCTGCCTAAACAGCCAGTAGCTGCCATGCCTCGGCTTTTGTCTCTCCCCTTGGGGGAGGCTGTGCCGTGCGGTGGTGCAGGCAGGGGACCGTCCCTTGCAGTGCCCGGTGACACAGCCCCAGAGGCCACTCTTGAATTCAGGACCGTGCGCTGCACTTGAGTGACCAAGACATAATAGAGCGGTCTTTTATTAATGTTACAAAAATTCTGGCAGGAGTAAACAATCAACATTTTATGGATTTTGGTTTATAATTTAACTTCTTTCACAACAGTATTACTTACTGCTACTTCTCTGCAATTCTTTATCTCTGTGTTATCTTGCACTTGCTAGATCTCAGATGAGGAAAGAAGGGGAAAAAAACCCAACTTTTATCCATTGAGACACTTTATCAAGAAAATTCTACAAGAAATTGGTTGTTACCTGCAGATAACAACTGGTTTGTTAGTTAATGGCTAGAGGCAAAGCCAAGGCCAGTTAATGCTCCAGCTGTCCAGTCATTAACTGCAGTAAAGACTGATTTTGAGGAGGTTATTGCCGTGATAAAATATCCTCAAAAGATTATAACAGCAATAGTGTACAGAAAAAAAAAGTATTAGTGGCTATAGTGTGACTGAATGGCTGCATTTGAAAAATTGGTCATTCCCTGGCGGTTCATAACCGATTTTCCACCAGTCAAAAAGCAAGTTGTGCTCTGTTAGGTTTATTGTACAAGGCAATAAAAATATTGGCCAGGTTAAATTGTCAGCGTGTTATGACATTAACCATTCTTTTACTGTGCTTAATTTAAGTGTTACTATGATTCATTATGGAAAGAAACTGTCCTTTGCAAGTAAACAGGCATTTCAGCACTGAGAACAGATAGCAATAATAAATCTGAATGCAAAATTAAATTTCACATGATGGCTTCCCCCCCTCTTCATGATGATCACCTTCTTTCTTTTTTTTTTCTTTCTAGAAATACTTCAGGATTCTTGGCTATTTAGTTTGCAAGATTGTCTTCCAAAGTTTGCATTATTGATGTGATGCCTGGCAGCAGTACTCTAGTTAAGAGTGTGACAGCATTTCCATTAAAAAACCTTTTTGATGGTTAACTTGGCCATCAAAAGTCGCCTTGTGTTTCATTTGGCATGCGGATTCGCAGACCTCAGTGCAGATCTGAACCGTGTGAGCTGTTCCTTTCTCTCACTCTGCTGGTTAAGGTCAGAAATGTGCACACAAAAATGTGCACACGCAATTTCTTTGCACACGATTCTGTAAATCTGGACCTGTTTGTATTAAATTACAGGAAAATATGCAAAGTCCTGCAGATTTCTCTGTTAATTTGCATGCTTTTATCATAAAGGCTACGTGCTATCATAGTAATCTTAATATACATCGACAGACTACACCATAACCACTCCAAAAAGCCATTAGGCCTTACTTTATAAACATATAATAAGAATTCTAGGCAGATTCAGCTTTGCACAACTCAATTTTTTTTAATTATTATTATTCACTGACACCTGTAACAGAAGTAGATCCATTGAACTTTGCATGGCGAAAGTGTAAGACTAAGGTTTTCAACAGAATCTGCAGCACTTAGGCTGAAATTTTCACTGAAATTTAATCGTTACCTAATTCCAAGATATTCCTGTGAAGATTCACTTCTAAGTGATGCAATGAACAAATTTTATTGTGATCTAGTGACATCACTGGCATCCTGGCTCCACTGAAAACAACAGCTTAAGCACTGCAGGGTTTTGCCGTAGTTTCAATTTCCCTCTGATTCCAAGAACACCTGACTGTTACTCCAGTGAACCCTGTCCATTATGATGAGGGATTTTACAGGCATAAATGATGGTACAACTCATCCCACTGTATCAAGGCTTCGCAGGAGTCTCCAGGCAGTCACTTACCACATGGCCCCATGCACTGCAATATTAAATCCCCGGGTCTTCCATAGTTGAGGCTGCCTTCAGTTTCCTAGTCATTCTGAAGGGACTGCTAAAGTTAAGTGCTTTTCTTTTTTTTCCTTTTTTTCTTTTTTTTCTTTTTTTTTTTTTTAATATTAGCATCCTCAGGAGAGGGTGAATTGTTAGATTTTTTGCTACACTGAACACTTATATTGATTACATCCAGACTTTTAAAGGTAGTGTCAGAACAGCCTCCGTAAGAACCTGCCGCGGGAGGGCTGCACAGACACGTGCCAGGGCTGTCACCAGCACCAACAGAAACAGCAGCAAGCACACCAAAATGACCAAACCGACTGTGATTTCTGAAAGCCAAGACTTGGAAATCAGTGGAACTCACTTCACAATACTGAAATATTCCTCAGATGTATTGATTCAATGATACAGCATTATGCTGTGATAACTAAAACCTTCCACATGTGTATTCACAGTACATACATATATATTCATATACGGGTATGTATATACGTATTTTATGGATGTATAAATTAAATGCATTATGTATGTATAAGGTACACGCACATATACATATATGCATGTGTGTTCACGAGCAGACAGAGATCCTGAAGTACTGGACAGATGCTGATAGGCAGGAGCCCTTCAAGCAGGTGCTAGTAATGCCACTGTAATCGTGGGACCACTTTTGCACAGAGGGGTTAAGTGACTCATCCGGTGCCATACAGCAAATCGAGGGAAAAGCCAGGGACAGCTCATCTGAGCCACAGTTCAGTCTCCTGGCCTGGTCACAGGCTAAACCCATATCACGTCACCCCGTCTTGCCAACCACATCCTCTCCTTAAAGCACAGCCAGTAACGACTCGCTCCAGAGTAAGCCATGCTACCGTGCACAATCAGACACACAGCCTATGAATGAAATATACGTCTTATAATGAGGTCCACAGAAATGCTGAAACTTCAAAATACAGTTTAGAAGGGTTTCCAGTACATCTGATGCCACAGGCATCACAGCTCTGCTTCTGGACTTACCAGCTGCTGCTCCAAGACTTGGGCCAACTGTTGCTGCCAAAGGATACTCAGATGATGTGTGAAACTGGAACACGGAGAAAAGAGTTATTCGTCATCTTTGATGTTGGAACTTCAAGGGAAGCGCGGGCTCCTCTCCCAGCCGTCGGCATGCTCAGACATCATCCCTACCTTGATGTTTGGCCTGCTGTTGCTATGGCTTGGTTTGATGTTAGGCATTGGTTGGCTGTAAAAGGGTTATAAACATGGCACACTAAATCACTACCCAAAAAGAGGAGTGCACAAGTATCTTTATACGTCTGTTCTCTATCGGATTCCAACCCTTTCCAGATGAAGTTACAAATGGATTATTCGATTTCATTTTTTTACTCTTAAATACGACCTTTTAAGATAAAGTGATTCCAGAGGGCTTCCAGATGATTTGCCATTATTTCAGTGCTGACTGCATACAGGCACTGCTAGCGTGAAGGGCTGAAGCCTTCAGGGCAAGGACCATCATGTTCAATATTGCAAGGAACATAGATTTTACCCAAGGACACTGAGATCAGCTTTTATGTTACCAAAAAGCGCAAGAGGAATTCTTATATAGAAGATCGAGATTGGCTTGGTTTTAATGCTGAATTTTCAACATTTTAAGTAATTTTGAAATGGAGGATTAGGGGAAGGGGGGGAAGCAGGCACCCTCCCAAACTGCTTGTGATGTGCTTTGTTGCTATGGCTGGAATAGGTGAACTTTTGGCCCTTATAATGTCACTTGAGATTCTCCAGATTCATCTGCAAAACTATAAAAGACCCAGGCATTTCTCCTGCAGCCACATCTCTCTCTACTTTGGACATACCGCAGGACACTAGCCCTGGTGGCACCAGTTAGTGATTTCTTGCAACAGTCATTTTGCTTCTGGGCTAGGAATCCCCGTGTCCCCCAAGAATGAGACACAAAGCCCTCACCATTTCCAGATGAGGACACGCACTGGAACCAGCACCACTGCTGTTTCCCATATCTTCTCAATTCAAGCAATTTCTCTCCACTGTTCACCAATAAATACAGGCTTTTTTCCAAAACACTTTGTGAAATCTATATTAGACATAAAGTCTTACAGTTCTTTTCTACTTTCAAGAGGAAAGAAGAGTCAGGCTCATAGTCAAAATCACCTTCAGCCAAACCCCCACTGTCAGACAAGTGCATCATCGTGGATTTTGGATTGATGAACTACTGTATTTTAGTTTTTCTGCCAAAGCAACATGGGTCTCATCAGCAGGAAAGAGAATAGAGTGAGACAGAGAAGAGAGGCAGCACAACACACTACACCTATGCAAGGGCTGCCAACAGGAAAAAGGGCACTCTCTCGAAGGGCAAAGACACAGATGTATTCGAAGGACAGGCAAAGGCGCGAGAGAGAAGAGAACAGAGGTGGTACTCAGAAAGGCATGTTAACAGGTAATGCTTCTGGAGGGTTTTGTGGAGAGAAAATGCTGTCCAGGACTGAGCAAAAAATGGCAAGTTTTATCATGCGCACATCGAGCTTCACCAATTTTCTGGCAAGTGGCACAGAGACAGTTGAAGTGACAGGGTACGTGAACAAGTCTGAAGAGAGTGAGTGTGAGGGGGAAACATTAATGGGCTCTTCCCACCTCTCTGCACCTTTTTCATTTTTGACAAGAACCCATATTTTTGAGTTATAACATTTGTGACAAAGACTTCGTCAGATAACAGCCTCCATCCTGTGGGTCTCGGACTCTCCCTGGCTTCCTTTCCATCCTGCTGGAACATTAGACAGCAGCATTTCCTACCTCATGTCAGACCCTCTGTCCCCTTTGGAAACGCCTTGCCCTGGGCTCTCCCTGGCCCTGGCCTCTGCCAAGAGCCTGCTGGCACCGAGAGCCTGGTGACTGCCTCCCCCTGCTGCGCTTGCACTGTCCCCCGGGTTCATGCTTGGAAACCTGGGCATTTGTGTTCGGTCACATCTATCAGTAAAGCAAAAGAACAAAAGAGAAATACACACTACAGGTGGAGTTCATCCCTTTGTTTTCCAGAACTGCTTAATCGTACACCACGTTATATCCTTATAATTCAGATCTACTTGTATGATAGCCATTACATATCAGCATTCAGTGCTCTCTAAAACAAGATTTAGAGGAATTTAGTTTTAGTAAATGCTGTTCTCCTACACACTGACACACGTCCATGCACATATATACTTTCAGAGAAGAGAGGTTCAAGACTGAAAACTTATTTTAACTTAAAACTTTTATGATTTAAGACTTAAAGGGTTTAAGCCAGATTTATTTTGAGTGATTTGGAGTATTTCTTACATCTAAAGGATAAATATTTTCTCCTATTTTAACAACATCTCTTGCCTTTGATTTTCTCACACATGTTGTATTTAACTAATAGAGTACAAATACCAAAACAATGGAATATCCAGGATTAACTCAGCAAATGCCATTAGATTTTGCACAGGCATAGTATAGAAATGGCACAAAAAACTTTGGATTCTTAAGGATCATTTCCAGTGATTCATTTTCAAAACTAAGGGATTTCTAATACTTGAAACATTCAATATATTTCATAGAGTCATTACATTTTGTACAGTTCTGAAATAATGCCAATTTTGCAACTTAATTTGTTAAAATGATAATAAATGAGAAGGCTGTCACTTGACAGAGAAAAAATAGCTCTTTTTTCTGTTATCTGTTTTGCTGTAAGGTTAATTCTTTATATTTTATATTTAAATTAATTCGGATTTCTTTCATAATAGGGGGCTTACTACATTATGGAATTAGTAAAGAAATGGGCAAAAAAGGCAGGAAGAGAACGAGGAGGAGGGGACAGGGTAGGAAGAGATCAATTAAATAATTTTTTTGTCAAAAATCAGATATGCACATATTTTAGTTTGGAGAGCATATGCTGCTCTTGATGTGGATCCAAAACCGAGGCAGTGCATTGAACAAAATAAAACCAGCTCTGTAATTATTAGCAGAGACATATTCGTGAGGGCCATTTCCTGTAGAAAATGCCACTTTTATTTTCTTTCCTGTATCCTACTCAAATCCCCTTAGCAGAGAAGAGAAGGAAGAGACAAAGTTACAGCATGCATTTAAGTAATAAGCCATGACCGACATGAGATTTTTCGCCAATTACCACGCGCCTTGGAAAGTCCTGAAGTCCTGTGGCCTGCCAGACCGGCTGGAGGTCTTCTCCCGTTGTATTGGCCACATTCACATTTCAAGGAAAGCATGAAAGCAAGCCAAATTTGCCAGTGGACACAATCTATAATCACTTTTTGGTCTGGATCTAAGCAAAGAAATCTGAATGAAGCATGAAGGTATCAGGGACAGCAAAAGCCACGAGTGAAGTGCAAAGACATCATCTGCCACGCTAGATGACAAAATAATTCAGACTCCATTAGCAGGTTGCGCATAGACATTATAAGAAGACAGAGAGGAGTAAAGCTTGCAGTATTTCTCTGTAAAGCCATAGAAAAGATATGGGGGATGATGACACAAGAAAAGTGATTAAATCAATCAATCTTGATTTGAGAGCTATGGGCCTTCTCGCTTTTGGGGATATTTTTTGCACCAGAGCTGAAGAAAGAGAAGGAGACGTGCCTAGCTTAGCAGAGAATAAAATGAAAAGTAGTTATTTGGGCAACTGTTTGTGGAGAAGGGGAAAAAGAGGGAAAAAGACAATAAGAAAGTCACTATTCACTAGAATAAGAATAAAGCCATTTGGCAAACCTGGGACAGACAAAGTATGGTTTGGTATTGCAAATCTGTGCTTATATCAGCATCTGGAAGATCATTTTCAAGCCCTTAAGACTCATCATACAACTGAAGTAGGAGCATCAAGACTTCTTTATACAAAGCCAGATGATCCTTCTTGTTCGTTCCTTCATAGGGGCACATAAACTCGTGAGTCTGCAAAGAGTTACCAGGAACACTAAGAAATTACAGTATTGGACACCCGCAGTAACTTATTTGACACTATCCCTCCCCATCACCATGCCACTATCACGCCGTCTGTGATGCCTGCAATTAACAGATGCCACAGGAGATGCCTGCATGCCATTGATGTGGCCCTCATCCCCCTCAGTGGTCTGCAAAATGCCAAGAAGAATTAGGGATAGCTCTTCCATATGACCTCCAGGTTCATGGTTCAAAACCCCTCCCAGTAGGGTAAGTAGAGAGAGGTACTCACCTTGTCAGGTACATTTGCTTCATGCGTCTTGGCTCCAATGAGAAAAAAAGATCCAAACCCCCAGAAGAGCCATAAGCATTTCTGTCTGCATGATGGTTTGATCCACAGGACTCTACGGAGCCCAGAAAGATCTGTGCTAAGTCTGAGATTATATTTATGTCAGTACAGGAGAGCTCTTTCACTGATGAAAACTCTCTAAAGGAATCAAAGTGAGAAAACAACACTTTTGCTACATTCAAATTTCCCCAGAAATTTGGAAAACAGCTCTTAGAAAGGTAAAGATTTAAAAATCACCATCAAGCCCATTTTCACACTTTCTAAACCACAATTTAGTATTATTTACATTATGGAAAATCCCCACAGCCCCAGTAGGCTCAGGGGGACACTGCATTAGTCATGGTGCAAATACATACAAAGACGTGACCCCTGCCCCAGAGAACTTTTTATCAGCCCCTAATTAACCTCTTCCTGATCCTTGAAGCCGGAATAATCAATGGGTCTGTATTCTGACTTTAAATTCATTCAGCTGGGGGAGGAGGAGAAGGATCTATGGAAAAATTATTTTAAAAAATATGACTTCTAAATTACCTTCTATGTGGGACAGCACTCTAAAAAACAATACTAGGTCTGCCAAATCACTCCTGCTCTAAATAACCAACTCTCCTTGTACAGCATCTGCTGTCTGAAAGGGCTTTCATTTGGTTTTACTATTATGAATAGTCAAGAATTCAGTATCACATGAATGGGAAGCTTCTAGAAAACTTCAATGTGCTTCATTGCGCCTTGATGAATGGCTGACTGTTGCATTGTTATAAAATATACTAATATACTAGAAAAATGTAACTTTATTGTGATTAACCCCCATGCACAGGGTTGAACAGGAACATTCTCCACCCTGAAGAAAATGTCTATTGACATACTGGCTAAAAAAGCTGGGATTTTCAAAAGACCCATTGACTCTCAGTGTAAATTCAACTCTTAACGAACCTTACGCACGTCGGAACATAAAATTCCAAACTCATCTCTGTACAAATAGTGTATCTAAAGCCAAATTGAATGGGTAGAACCCCCCTACGGCAGTGTAACCCATAACACCTTCCTCCACTCTCTGTTATAATCTAAGGATTGCTTTTGTTTGAGGAAAGGAGGCAAGAAAACACTCCTTACGAGCACTCTCAGCGGTTCGGCGGGAGGACAGAGCCGGCTGCATGCATTGCCGGATGAGTACTTTGGAAGCTTAGCACAGGAGAAATAGGATGACATTAAGGGCAGTGACTGGGTAAGTATAAGAGCAGGTATGAAAAGAGAGAGGTGATGTAATTAAGGGATGAAGTGAAGTAGTGGTGCCCAATGGATTTTAGATAATAGATGTCATTAAGGGTGATTCAGAAGATTGAATTGTACAACACAAATCAGTGTGGAAGCTGTGGAACAAACCAAGTAGAGAGAAGCATCACTTCTCTACTTACAGTAGAGAAGTGTTGGTGTGCTTTGTGTGCTGCCATCTCTAAAAGGGACTGAGCTAACAAGAGAGATGATTAGTTTTCTAGGGGCAGAGGTTAAGGATGTTAGCGAGAGGGTTGATATGTTATAGTCAAGAGAACTGGGAATGAATCCTGTATTTGTGCATGTGGAAATTAAATGATAACAGAAAGGCAGCGAGAGATGTTTCAAAAGAGGTTGGGACTTGAAAGGAGAGAAAACTACATTTTTGGTACTGTGCTAGTTCTTCATAAAAATTCCTAAATAAATCTTGGCAAACTTACCCACGCAAATGGCTTTTTGGCTGGCACCATTTGCAAATGTTAGATTAAGACAGTGAAATCTAACTGGCTACAGCTTTGACTTACAGCAGAATATTGCAGAGAAAGCTGGGCGACACAGGGACAGACAGCACATTACACGATTTCGAGGCCAATCTCATTTTATAGAGCACCTTTGTACTCCAGGCTAAATAAAATGGGTTACAAGCAGCGTGTCAGGCATCAGCAGGGAAGTCAGTGGCAGCCCACGACAGCTATCATGTGCTCAGCAATGTGTGTTATATCATGGACATCAACATAATTTATAAGAGCAAGGTAATTGTTGGCTAGAAAACCGCAATAATCCCCTTCCTTTTCTGAGGAGGTTTTATTGTCTCCAGCATCTGTTGTCTGAGACTGGGGCCAAAGCTTCCACTTGCCTCTCTTACTTCTTGAATCTGCAATGCTTTAGCACAGCCACCGAAGTTATTTGGCCTCTGAAGGTAGCAGAGCAGGTACAGATGCTGAAAACCTCCCACTCCATTACGTATGCTGATCTTCTACTGACGTCATCCTTCAAAGCGTGCCATTAGCACCAAATGTGGCTACCAGCTGTGCAGCTGCAGCCCAGGACCAGCGTGGCGCTTCCCGGTGCTACGCAGCAGCTCTCGGAGCAGAGCTGAGGAACACGGAGGAGAAACAGAATAGTTCCTGGGTAGTCTCAGGCAAAAGACATGACTCAAATATCTGAAAGGAGCCATAGGATGCCCTATCATAAACAGCAAAATGAATCCAAGAAATCTTAAGCATTTTAAATTAGTTGATGAGCCAACTTGGTAATCTCAGTTCTGAATAGAGAGTCATTTCTTAGCTTGTCATCCTCTTCTCTCATCTCCTTCAACAGGAAAAGCCACTGAGACAAAACTACAGGTTGTCCATTTGCTTCTCTTGCAATTCTCTTTGCCAGCCAAATGGGACTCTGGGGATGAGATGTCTCAGTCCTCTGCTCCAGCTACATAGCCTACATAGGAACTATCTAGGCTCTATGTGGACTCATGGAGCGAGAAGGAAAAAGAAAGCTTGAGAAAATTCAGAAGTCAGAATTTGACCCCAGAGACAAGAATACTTTGTTTACCAAAGGATAGGAAAACTGGAAAAAGGTAGCACAGCTGGAAAATGCAATACTGAAACCACCGAGAGAAATAACATGGTGCAAAAGCAAGCAAAAAAAGACAATGAAGAGTAATAAAAGCTTTAAATCTTGCTTTGATCTTTAATGCAGGCTAAGGATGCTGTGGAACAAAATAAAAGGGTTCTAGAGGGGGGAAAAAAAGGTCAAGAACAGCTTTTAAGGATAAAGCCATACCAGGATGCAAATCCAAAGGTGAACCTGAACGCTGGGGCTGGAAACACTCAGAGTCTAATCCTGCATTTGGATCCATCTTTTACATGTGCTTTAAGACCTTTAATGGTTAACTGAATTTTGGGGTCAGCATGATGTTATAGTCATGGTCCAATACTGTGGTTTTAATCTAAGAAAGCTAAACACAAGACTTTGTGGAAGCATTGTAACGCTCAATAATTAAAAATCAGATTAAAAGAAAACAGTTATTTTAAGCAACATTAAGAACTGAGAAGTATGTTTGAGGGTAAATGTGTTGCAAATTCAAAAGAGGGAAGAAACAGTTAAGATTTTTCTTAATATTAATTTTTGTTTTTTCAACCAGATCCCTTCAGCTTTCATAACCAGTTCTCATTATAAAATAAGGAGATGTAGCTAGCATTCAACAATCATAACTGCTAAAATATTTTATTTTCTCACATTTATTTATAGCGAATAACCTCAAATGCAAACATGTGTTTGGATATCAGTGAAAATATGGTAACCTAGTAGAGATAAATGAGAACTGTTAAAGAAAGACCTGTAGAAAGGAGGAATGTGACGAAACATGGTTGTTAAATCTGATCCTAAGTGAAGGCCCACGGAGTTCAGTGTTTGGGCAAAGATCCATATAGAACAAAAGGAGCAGAGATGTTTAAAAATGGTGCTAATAATTTGGTAAAGGAAGGAACTGGAAGTTATATATAAAAATAAACACACAGAAATACAAAAAAAATCAAATTACAGAGATGAGTCTGATAAACAGCAGCGTTGCTGCAGATGACCACAGCGCAGGCAGAAGGTACCAAGGAAAACAACAGCCCTCCCGACGCATCCCTTCCCAACCGCAGGGCGCTCCGCCAGCACCGCAGCAGGCCCCCACGGTCCCCAAAGATTTTGGTGGATGAAGGAGAGATGTTTCCATTCCCCACAGATGGGGAGGGAGCTGCGGGGGTCCCCGCCTCTGCCCGTGCTCAACCTTGGGGCACACCACTGCCGTTAAAGCATCCCGCCCAGCCCGAGCACGATGCTGCTTCCCTTCCAGACTGGATCCACAGCGATTCCTCACGCACACAACAAACAGAACACGTTTACCTTAAAACAGCCAACCAGCCATAATTTAATCTGTCATTTCCTTCACCAGAAATGATCTTCATTTCGCTGGCATCCAGATAATGTCAATGAAATGGAAAACACCCCGTCTGGAAGTTACCACACAGAGCAAAACCGAGAGAAAGACATTAGCAGAGGAAGGTTGTCTACCTTTTTATGGGCAGATGAAACTTTACTGATTATGCTGGATATTCTGTGTTCAACTAGTCCACAGTTGACCAAATTTTGATTACAGAGGTGTTGTTTATATTGTCACCACAATACAGAGTGCAAAAATGAGATGAAATATATTTTGACTGGTTTATAAAAAACAATCTGACATAAAGTAATATTCATCTTTGATGAATCCAATATTCTTAGGGAATGATATTAGGCAGTATCTATTATATCTTTCATTGTGTTCCCATCTGCCCTTTTCAGGAGCTAAATTATGTGCATTAGTACGTAAATGGGCTAATGCCTGTCTGTATTTAGAGGACTGCACGCCGTGAATATATTCTCTGCTTCAAGAAGTAATTGGTAATTACAATGGTCATTTAGGCAATCACTGTCTCTGGTAGATTCATGTCATTCTTAAAAATAACTAGCTCTTAACCTTTGACAGAATTCTACAGAAACTGTTCATCATCGCCCACGCTTTGATTAATTTCACACATACACAAACCTGTATCAATAAAACTGATGGTTTTACATTTGTTAACCACAGCAATTTGCCTCACTCATCAAAACAGCTTAATATCAGGTAACAGTGTGCTCCAAATCTCATTAGTTTCATTTTATAAACAGTTTTATAGTACCTTGCATAGATGAGAAAACAGTGTATATGAGCTTTTGCTTTAGAAGAGTCTCTAAATGCGATACTTTCCAGGATTTAGTAGGCATACTTCTAAAATTAAAATTTCTTTTTAAAAAAAAAATTAAAGATATTGAAAAATATAATAACACAGTGCCATAAGGGCAGCTATTTACTTAAGGTGGAGTAACAACAACCCCACTATCAGGTAGGTTTTTGACTGTGCACAGCAAATGCGGAAGGAACCAGAAGATCGAGGAAGGAGAGCTGAGATGCCATATTGATGATGAAGAATTATCGAAAGAAGGGACACCGCTATTATTTTGTTGTTACTGCTTTGCTACTTTACTATTGTTGCTGACTCTTTTGTCAGTTTATAGACTCATTACAATTAATCTGCTTTTTTTTAATCTTCTGATTTTTAATACCTTTTTTTTTAAAAAAAAAAAAGAATGAATAACTGATAATAAAAGTAACAACAACGTGATGTCATTATTCAGCTTTAAAGCTGGAGGGCAGATCTTCTTGCTGGAGCAAAGGGAATTACAAAGAGCTTTCAAGGCTTGAAAAGATGCTTTTGCCCGATCAATTTAAGACTAGTCTAGTTTTTCCAGTTAATATAATTATGTAGAATTATATAACAGCTCACATTATTGAGGTAAATTGTACTTTATCATGACAAAAACTGCATTTTTGAAGTTAAACTGCTTTTCCATGTATGTAACGCACTAAATTCCTTATATTGAATTACATCTTTAAACTTTTAGGGCTTTATTCTGCCCAGAATTATGCTTTGCATAAGTCCTATTTCCACAAAACACCAAGAAGAAAAGTAGCGGAGGCAGGCTTTCTCACATAATTTACTTAAAATCAGGGGCTGTCATCTAGGTTTTGGGGAAGGAGGTCTGGGTGCACGGCGCTCGGCGGGGCGAGACGTCGGGACGGGTGACAATCCGGCAGCACAACTTCACATATATCGCTGCGGGAACTGCTCACATACTCAGGTGGAAAATTAGAAGCGCTGGGCAGGTTAAACTTGCATGACTGACACATGCGAGGCAGATAATTACTCAAGGTCTCATTGACCTTGACAGCATTGTGCAGTAACCTTTTCATAAGGATAAACTGTGCTTGGACGGGCACTTCAATATCATGTGCACATGTACAAATGCGGCTGTTTACTGCCTTTGGTGCCATGAAACCCCCTCTTGGAGGGATACGGGGAAGTCTAACATAATAACGTGCTCACTTGTCCTTTCTGCTTTAAACTGTTCACACATTTGGTGATTTCTGTCTCTGCTTCAGCATAAATGATGTGGTTCACATTTAACAGCGTAAAGGCAAGCAGCGATTCTGTAGCATAACCTCCTACCTGTGTCGTCAAGCTAACTACGAGGTACTTGTATAGGGATCATAAACAAGAGTTTCATACTTGGTTGTTCCTACAAACATTAGTAAAAATTCTTAAAGGAGCTCCATGTGACAGACTCCAAGGCAACCCCTGCCTGGGCTGGAGCTAAGGACACATGCATGGATAATATATTTGCAGTTTTATGAAATTCTGGACGGTGGTGCTAGAAGAGGAATGAAGACTCAGCCAACTCTATTGCACCATAACAAGGGAAGTTTCCTTTCTATAAAAATATTATATATATATATATACACACATATATACATTTTATATACACGCACACGCGTGCCATTTATGCTTGTCAATCTCCATCGCATTAACCTTTTTATAGAAAGACCTGGAGTCAGACTTCCAGCAAAACAGAAGTTACTTGATATCAAGACATTAAAGACCTTCATTTTACCAACCCAGTAAAAGTAACCATCAGAGGATAGGAGGAAATCTAAAATGGCTTGAAATATCCAGAGATTCACCAACAGGACAAACAAGCCCGAGGGAGCCAAGTTTTCTCAGACCTATTTTGCCGTCAGTACTTTGAGGGGAGTTAAGGATACAGGGAAAGAAAAATATTCAGAAGTGATTATTCAGCCAAAAGGACTTATGCTCCTAATTGCTCATGTGCCTTTGAAAGTTCCCTACAGCTCTTTGCATTCAATTTTCTCTTATTTTGAAGATCAAAACAATGACGCAAAGTGCCCCTATTTAACTTAAGTGCTCTGACAAGACACACAGCCTATTCTGCAGCATTGCTGCTGTACGTAGCCATCGGAAAAATCACACGTTTATTACGCATACAGAGTTCTCTCTTGATTGGAAAGCATTTTCCGTATTTTGCAGGGCACCCCATCTCTGCAGCCGAGAGCAGGGCTCCTCCACGGCAGAGGTGGCTGCGGTGCTCATGGCAAGTCACAGCAGCGTCCCTGGTGGGTGACACGCACCAAGCCCCAGCCCACAGCCTCACCCGTACAGGCAAGCTCCTCTTCCCAAGCCTGGAGCAGGTGGAAGGACTCTGGAAGGACCGTGCTCTTGGCCTTTTCCTGCCCAATTTCACAAGGTTAATGAGACCTGCAGAGGAATCGCTGCTGGAGACGGGGCAACACGAGCCTTGCAGAGCATCACATCTGGAGTCCAGAGGCGCTTGCCTCCCCCATTTGCATTTGCTTCCCGCTCCCTCATATGGAGCGGGATCAGTGATTCTCTCTCCTTTGCAAAGAGCTCAAACAAGGACTGGCTGCGGCTGAAATGCAGAGGAATAAAGGGGAAGGAGATTTTAAAATGAAGTCTAGTTATTTTTTAATCTCATACCTGAAATTTATAGCATCATTCTCCCCTCTGAATAAACAACTATTCTGTCCCCTCCAATTACAACGCGCAAAGCTGACTGCTACATGCAATGTCAAATTTACACTGGTGCCTTTTATCAGGATTTCCTTTCATATTGCTCTCTAAGCAGTGACTTTGTAAGGAGATTAACTGCATTATATGCCACACATTAAACAAACCCACATGTATACAACACAGCTTTTAAGAGATTTCTGCTTTCCCCAGGATGGCCCTTCCTATCTTTGAAGGTCTTTGTTTTTAGCACCCTGTCCCTCAAACACTGGCCCACTACTACCAGCAGCAGAGAGAAGGAGTTCCAGATAGATCCAGTATCCATCTACACTGTCAATAAATCAGGTGGAGATAGCTTTGTTATTCCTATTTCATGGGGAAATTGCTGATCAGCTCTGCTTGTTATCTGAGATAAAGGCAAGAGAAAAATAGTGGAGACTGACAATCAAGGCAAGGCACACACTTGCCAATAAAGGCATCTTCTAAAGAGAAGTTCCTTTAATAAGTTCATTTAATTTTTTCTTAATGCTTGTTCTAACTTTTAAAAAAAGCTTTTCTCTCACTGATTTCTGCAGCTTACAAAACCCAAACCAAACAAAAACCAGACACAGACAGACCACAACTCTCTCAAACACTGTGCAAGCTGAAGCAACATCAATGGCAATTCCTCATTCATTCAGTGACATAAACTGGGTCAAACATAGACATTTTGCAAGGGACTATCTACAGCTAGTTCCTCTAAGCACCATCTTTCGTGAGACTGCTCGGAGCAGCAATTTGTTACTGATATGGATCCACAAGGCTGTGATCCTGATACTCGGGTAGTCGGGATGTGGGTGCACTGCTCCTTCCCACAGACCTGCCTGGTACCGGGCAGTGATACCCAACGAGAGATAACCTGGGTGGATGCAGAGCCAATTCTTCACCTTCAGCTTGCACTCTGCTTTCTTTGCTTTTCAAGAACTGAGTCAATTCTCTGTATTAGATTATTTGGTTTCATGTTTTCTGCTCACATGTATATAGGACTGTCATCTCCCAAACCAGGCAGGTCAGGGATGCTGGAGCTCCCACTGCCAGTGCTTTCCTGCCTTCCCTTGCCTTCTTGCAGGACTGTGAAATACCTGTTCTCTCAGCTTCATTCATTATCTATCCCACCTCGTCCAGCGCTTGTACTGCTTTTCCCAATTTCTATTGCTCTCTGGCACTTTCTGTCAACACCCCTAGCATCCCTGAAAGTTTCAAAAAGTATCAAAGCTACTAAAACAAGGCTCTAGAGAATGACTGACCTTGTCATACGGGTCTGAGAAAAGAGATTATTTTTTTAAAATTATATTATTACTGATTCAGCTAATGGGAGCAGATCAAATATGCTTCTCCTTTTTTTTTGTAGAGGCTGAAATAATTTAAATGCATGATGCAATTGTCCATCCTTTTCCTGTGCAAATAAGAAACCTGCATTCAAGCAACTCCATGTTCAGCTGTTTTTCCATCTGGAAAGATGGAAAAAAAAATCAGAACACCATTCACTCTCTGAAGAGGAAGCAACCAATCTTTACACAACATAAATTAGTTTATCCAGATCTAATATTTTATATTTAATGTAGAAGCTGATCCAAGATCTTGGTTTCATACAGATGAAAGGCAGGCTGCTTGTATATTGCTGAGCCAGTCCTACTTAGCTACAACTAGGGTTGTGTACATGGAAACTATTTCTATATGAACAAAATTAAGAGAAATAAAGACTGGAAAGTATGAATGCAGTTGCCAGCGAAACCTTTATTCAAGATGGACACTATCCAGGTACCAAAATGATGGAAAAGCATCATACATGCAGACTGAAAAGTTCCTGAAGTAAGGCTGCACAGTGTTCATAAAACCAGATATATCAAGGTTTATTCCTCCAGGATCCCCCTCTCTCACGATGCTGGCTCCTGCCATTACAGATTTTTCTTTGCCAGACACCACACTGTTTTAGGAACTAATCCCTTTTCCCCATAAACTTTTTCTTGCCCTGGACACACAAGTCTCTGTGTTAGTCTCTGTGACTAACAACAGAAAGCAGTTGATAACTGTGTACCATCCTTCTCCAGTCCTGAGCCGTACCAACCACTGATTGCTCTCACTTAGAGAAGCCTAATGGGCAATTAGAAAACAGCAACTAAATAACTTGGGTGGTCATTCAGGAAATGTGTTATTTTCTGTATGAAAACTACCACCATGCAAGTATCACAGGTCTCAGAGTGAAATCAAAGTAGAACATGCTTCTTTCTAGGCCTGTTCACCAAAAAAAATAACTTTGGTGATGTAAACAGAAGGTGTGACTTTGAAGAACACATAGATATCCACAGTAGAAGTTGGGCACCCAGTTGTAATGATCACCCAGTACTACTGAAGTTATTCTGTGGTCTAAGTGTATAAACAAATAGTACCATTACCAAATTCAAGAGAAATAGCAACTAGGGACACCAAATGTCTTTGTTCCAGCCCATCCAAGAGGAAGCTGCTGAGGGCTGAAATAGACTTTGTTGTGCCTCTCTCTCAATTGACAACTTCTGTTAGATGAAATTGTTTCACTGCAAAAACCCGCTGCCTTAGTACCACTAACAGGGGACCAGCTTCAACCACAAAGCTTGCTAGACTGTGTACAAACAGATCAGTACCTTTGATGAGCAGATCACCTGCATCTTCCATTTTGTTAAAAAATATCAACAGAATTGATTTTAGAATCATTTATCAGAAGAGACCCAGGCAGGTCTGGGCTTTAGGCACACAAACGATGGAATATTTGTACCTGGCAGTTCCTTGGGACATTTTCATTTCATTGGTCTCTTCCAAAGTTACTAGAGCAGTTCTTAAAGAGAACTGGGGGAGGGGGGAGGGAAACACAAACCACACACATATATGTGTCTGTATATATATACATATAAATATATACACATACAGGTGGGAAGAGACTGATTTGCCTTCCAACCTGAATTATCCTACAATCCTATGATCCACAGAGTCTCAAAGGCAGGATGATGGTCGCTCCATACAAAACAGTATTTCAGAGTGTACCATTTGCCCTCTCAGAGGCAGGAACGGGACACTCATCCAGAGTGGTAGCAGAGATCACATATCTCCAGCAAGGAGGAGGAGCATGTGAAAACCCCTGAAAGCAATAAAACCTCCTCGTTATCCAAGCATCCACATCATGCTGGGGTCCCTAGAAGCAGAAGTGAGGGATCAGCTTGGCCAGGACCAGCCACAGAGAGAGCGACGGAGCCTGCGAGCTCCTCCTTGGCAGCCACAGCCCACAGTGGGTTTCTGCATCCTCCTCTGCAGTCCCACACACAGAGCAACTACCGCTGCAGGTGACTTCACCAAGCTGCTTTGCTTTATTCATGTTTACACATTCAGGTATGCCTACACATATGCTGACATGGGGCCACATATTTCTGATATTTTCTTTTGTTGCAACATTGCATACACGGTAAATACACCCATCCTGCTGCAGTAAATCATCATTTTACAATGAATATATACCTAGATTATTACTGTAATGCTGATGTATTGAACCATTAGTATAAAAAAGCAAGCAGGTGATAAAAATGATGCAAAGACTCCCATAAAGTGAGAAACAAAACCCAAACTACTGTAGCAAACATTAGCACTGAGATAAGTAAATTAGTGATTATTCTGGAGATAAATTAATGGATAGATAGGAGTTCGTAAAGTATATGTTGCTGCTTGCATCTTTTTCAGTTGGGAACTGTGAGCTGCATCTTCCAAACTCTGTGTAACATCAGGGTAATAATATGGATGGATATTTAAGACGAGGCTACGACCATGACTCTGAGACAATTGCCTTCCATACAAGTCAGCACACCAGCAAATTTCATCCTTATTAACTTCGCTGCTTTTATACATCGCACTAATTAAAAACCCTACCATAAAAGTTGCTCTCAGATACTTTGCATAGAGTAAATATGCTGTGGGAATCCGGTATAACTGCAAATTTGCCTCTAACTAGAAAACAGTCAGTGACCCTGAAGAGATCAATTTTTAGGCAGCAATAGAAGGTATCCACGGAACAGAGAGATTAACTCTTCTCAGCATTTCAAGACTCCCAGTGAAATCAAATCTTCAGAGAAAACATATATCCAGAGTGGCTTTGGAATCCAGACCTAATATATTGAGAACCTTTCAAAGCAGGTCATTTATTTGACATAATTGTGCGAACATCCCTTTAAGCTGTGCAAACCAGAAAGATCATTTCAAAATATTAACTTATTTCTTGCTATCAACAACAATGCAATTAATTCCCCTCAATAAAGATTGTTTTTGCAAAAGAGCAATAAGGTGCCTCTGCAGGGGGCATCATTATCATTAAATAATCACACCCCAGGAGATGCGAGGCACTCTGCTGCACCATGTACATTTTAGCACTCCGGAGTATGATTAGTTTGTGTTAACCACACCCCAGCATAGCTAATTGGGAAAAGACTCTATAAACTGAGGAAATTTCTGTATTTATGCTATCATATTTTTGGAAGGGACAGTGAAACGGGGACATTTCTCACCAGTCCCACAGAAAAGGTGGCCGGGCCTGACCCAGCCAGGCAATGTCTTCCTACGGCTGCAATGGAGGCAGAAGGTGCCCGTAACACCAACTCGCCGTGGTGATGCATGTTAATATCTGCATCCTCGAAAAATTATGTGAGCAAGTCCCCATGCATAACAAGGAGTTATGACGTTGGGATGCTACGTTTTTCTATAAAAACCAAAAGAGGCCCAGCTGTCCTGTAGGTATGTGCAGGAAAACAGACACACGATATTTTAATGGAATTGCTGTTTCTGATCTGCTGCATGGTTTATGTCACTTTGGACAGTCTGCTGTGATATATGGCAAACTTTTGGAAATGAATGGATTTTTTTTAAAATACATGCTTTCAGAACATAGATAATTGCTTTGCACAGTGTCGTAGTTGTGCTGAGGACTTGGTGGTTGGTTTTTTCTGTTTAAAGCAGTAGTCTTTACCACAGAACACATCCTGGAAATTAGATACTCCTATTGTGAATGGAAGTTATGATGATTATACTCGAGATATGTCATTTTTCCCTTGCTGAAAAAACATGGAAGAAAATGATGAAAGAATCATGGGTAGTACACAATTTGATTGTGAATAAAGCGGAAACCAGCTCATCATTTTGGAGACAAAATTCAAGCCTGCTTTGAGAGCCACAGGCATGACTTCAAAGGCAATCACGCAGGCACAAGATTAGCACTGTGTATCTAGAACCATATGAGAGGGTAAAGAAGCTCAATAACTGTCCCAGTGTGGGTTAAGCCTCACTGCTGGAGACCTACCAGCCCTTTTCTGGCATACTATGTGCCTCCCATTAGTTTCTGCAAATGTGAGGGAAGGAGGGCTTCAAGGGAATAGTATCTCATCAAAGAGGTGGTAGGGACACCATGGAGATGTCCTCCTTGGGTGCTGAGGACACACGCCCAGGACAAGGCCACATGACCAGTGACAAAGAAGGTGCCATAGTCACTTGAAGACTGTGAGAAACTATGACCACAAGAAGTCCTTACTACATGCAAGTCCTCCAAGGGTAGGGTATGACCAGTAGACCTGTTTGGAAGACACTAGTGAGCAGCATTAGTTGCTTGTATTACTAGCTTCGACTATCTCTATATTCAGTGCTGTCATCCGTTTCTTCTCATCAGTTTAAAGAAGAGACCAAAATTTTTCTACAAGATGTATAGGCTGGATGCACCGAGTCTTACCAAAGTGCCCTTGCTCCTCCTCAGCAGACAAGAATTTCACTGGGTGCAGCTGTGTCATTAAAGCTGAATTAGCGAAGCTTCTCCCATTTACTGATCAGACCAGGTTGAACAATGGTTGTTGAAGAGAATAAAACAAAAATGAGAAAGGAATTAGAGATACAGGAATTCAAATGAAGCAAACAATACCACACGCATGAGCAAGCAATATACTTTTTGGTAACACAGGTTATTTTATAATCAATATTTAAAGTAATTTTATCAGTAAGCATAACTGATACTTCATGACTATGTATGTGTAGCCGGTAAGCTATAGATTTACAAATATGAGGGTTATCATGACTTCAGTGTAGCAAGGCACAGCCGTTTTAAAATTGAAATTGTCAGATTTTATCAGTTATCTCTTTCCACAGGATAATGTAACTTTACAATTACTTAGCTCATAAAGAACTAATTTCATTCAGCTTCCAATAAATACTTTCAAAATAGGAGTCTATGGCAAGATTTCTTGAGTGGTCGAATCATGAACAATAATGGCCATACAGACTTTGAAGGAAAGTCTTGATAATGAGATTAATACCTGCAGGCTTCCCACACAAAGATTTAGTTTTATAAGCAATTAATAATAACCTCTTTTTTCTATTTTTTGTGTATTACAAAAGAAAATAAGTTATTGATTTCAACTGCAAAAATAACTATTTGCATAACATTGTTGATTGTATGTTCTACTAGCACAATCAGAATTAATTGGAGCAAAATATTTTATTATTTTTAAATGGGTAAAGATTTTATATATATTAGCATTTGTATCTGATTAGAACAGTCTGTTTACCAGCACTATTAGGAGCACAGATCAGATTACCATATTCAATCCACACTATGGCAAAAAGCCTTCCTGTTGGCATATCTGTACTGACTTGTGGGTAGACCTTTGAAAGCTTTCCTAAACTTTAAACACAATGAATATTAGCAACTATCACTCAGCTCCAATTACATTCTAGATAACACGTTCTTAATTAAATATTAAGAGTGAAACAGCGGACAGTCAATGATGTATGGAAAATTGGTGACTTAGTTCCATTTTATTTACCTGATAAACCCCATTCTTCCCTCCGTCTTTGTATGTGGGAGGACGCTCACCCAGCAGAAGGTCAGTCAGAGCGTCTAAGTTTAGTCTACGTAAATAGCCGACGGAGGACGATCACCTGCCTTCTGTTGGTGCTTCGACTTTCGGGAGGGAAGCAAATCAGATGTCTGCAAGTTAGACAACCTGGATACGCCCTTCACCTGCAGTAGGACAAAGCTGGAATTCTGTGATGAAATAAAATAATTCACACTGTAATTCATCTTTCTCAATTCGGTATGTTTCTAAACATTCTAAACAGAACCAAATATAAACTTTATCTTTAAATTGTATGCATGATTATCTCAAATTACCTGTTTTGTGAGAACAGCTTTTCTGTGAGTATAATGGTTTCACACCAAGGCAACCTAGGGATACCACTTTTAAGTTGATGAACTAGTCATGCAATATACTGCGCTCATTTAAAAATTTATATTCATGCTCAGGCCCTCAGTCTGAGTAAACACTAAATCCTTTCTGGTTCCCAGACTGAAGGACTTCTTTTCAGTAGCTTATTTTCTGAATTAATTCATCATGAACCAGATGACTGACATCACACTGAGCGAGAGCTTTGGTAGCATCTACGCCCATCTGATGTTTCACCCCAGCCACCGGACAGCACGCGTGCATGGCTGGGCCAGGCATCCTGAGCAATACAAGCCATCTCCCGCTCAAAACAGCATCAGCAGGTTACTGTAGCTGGGAAACGGGGGGGAATACTAGATGAAGAAATGGATTGCTCCGTGTGCATGGTAAGAATTCACAGATTCTGATAAATGATGTTTTAAAAACCAAGCTGTTGCCAGGACGGGACTCTGGTCCCCTGCGGTTTGGTGTTTCCCAGCCAGCAGCGAGCTCCAGCAGCACTTCCAGGGTCTTCCTTCTTTACCCAGTGACATTTTTTTCTCAAGGACATTAACTACTTCATTTTTGACCCAGCTTCCCCCTGCTGAATTTGGTTGGAATTTGGCTTCCCGATTTAAGAGCTTCTAGGGAAGATGGGCAAGGACACAGACACACAGTTGCATCAACCGTTGCTTTCCACTGCATGTGCTCACCTTACACTTCCCAGCTCAGTCATCATCAGAATATTTGGGTTTGGTTTTTGTCTGGCTGGGTTATGCACAAATTTTGGACTGTCACCAACTCGGGAGAGGGATCTCATCCGATCTGTTTTCTCATGCTTGCTTTCCCTGAACGACTACCAGCTGAAATAGATGCAATCAGAGAATTAACCAGAGAATTTCCAAATTCTCCCACAGCAATTAACATAAAAACAAGAAAAAGGAGTGGGAACCAGAGAGAACATGTGTGTGTGTTTGGGGAGACTCATGGCATTAGGTTTTAAAGATAAGTACAATATAGGACTATTTGGTGCCCCAGTATTTGAACGGCTCAACTTACCAATAGGAAAAAGCATTTTAAAAACTCGAACTATAGCAGGTTATTGAATTTCAGCTGGTTTGAATATTTGAAATCCCCGACAGGCTGGCTAGTCATCCAACATGAACAGAAACAAAATAAAGTGACATGGGACCAGTCCACGCACAGATTAACTACAGGCACAGAAAGCACAGAGGGGGAAAAGCAGTAAGAAATTAAAGGAAAATTCTAAATACCTAATAAATCTGAGAATTTCATAAACATTCCACACAGAGGAAAGAAACAAAATATGGCAACTAAATTATGCATTCAGAATCGTATGCTTAACTGGGATACTTTGCACTTGGATTTTGGTGAATGCCGCTTTTAATTCCATTGCAGATGTTCATATTCATAACACGGACTATGCCCAAATTTAGCCAATATCAAAACTGCTTTTTTACATATACTACAAATATCACATGCCTACAAAAGAGGCTGGAATTAAAAAGTAGAGAACGTAAGCTGGACTATGAAAGAGGAAAAAGAGAATAGATGAAAATCATCTTTAGAAACACCAGTTCTTGGAAAAAATCACTATTAGCAAATTATCAGTTGCTTCTTCAAATAATAAGACTTTTAATCAATATGCAAAAAAAAAAAATAATCAATTGCATCTCTCATTTTTTATCCTTCTTTCTTTTGCCTTCATATTTTATGTACAGTAACTCACATTTCTCAGCCCACTGTGTAGCTATGAACTGAAATCAAACATTCAGAGAGTAAATGAAGCTGCAGTTTGTATTTATAATGCTCCTATAACTATGTATATATATATTATACAATCTCAATCTCTGTTAAAAAAAAAAAAAGAGGCAGTTCAATAGAAAGAGATCATTTTATTAAAAAATCATGAATGCAACTGCACTCATTCAACCTTAGAAATGTTTTGATGGCTTTTCAGCACTGCAATATATTTAGATGGGAATATGTCATTAATATAAACAGCAGAATAGAAACTATTAAACTAACACAATTTAAAACTGAGCAAACCTGAGTATTTGATTAAAGTTTTTGTACATTCTATACACTTGAACAGGTAACATAGAAGCATAATATTTTTGTTGATTTTTAATTTGTTAGAAGTATTACACTTGAAAAGCTAAATTTTCAGTAGTTTGTATTTAGGAATTAGAATTCTTGTCCTGTAGGAGCTTCTTTAGTCTGATTTTCCTAGCTATATTCTGAATTTCAAGAGAAGCCTAAGACAAAAAGCAGTAACAAAGCACACTGTAGGAACCATCTCCTTTGTTACAAAGCAACAGTAAATGTTCAGAGTTTGAGTCAGTGTTTGGTTGGTAACTTTCAGTGACAAAGATAAAATCCAATTCCATATGTAGTTAATGAATACAAAATTTTCTAGAAGATTTGCAAACAAAACACTATGGTTACAAAGTTCATGCATTAATATGTAGTTTAGCCTTTAATGGATGTGTTTATTTTTCTAGACTGAATAATTAGCCGAGCATTTTTTTTCCCCAGAATAATATTGCATTACACAAATGCAGGGAATTGCTTACTAAAAACAATTTAAATTATACCTCGTATGCAGTGTGTGCAATAACGGTGCTCCTATCTCTAGGATATTAGGGGTAAATTTTTAAAGCAGTGCACAGAACATAATCTTGTTATTTGCTAACTGGATTTGTGTGCTTAAGACTCACACACTGCTTTGAAAAATTACCCCTTCTGAAGATTGACCTGGGCAAGGAACAGGAGTTTTAAACCTGGATTGAAACAGAAGTTGTAACCTAGCTTGGCAGCAAAGGCTGGCTTAGCAAAATGACTTACTGTAGTTATACTATCGTTTGAATGGCCAAATTAAAGAAACTAATTCTTATTCTAATCACATCCAGTGAAATTCTGATATGCTGACACCCAAAATTATGGCTCTGTCATTAGAAAGAGAATGAGTGGGAATGTTTTGAAATTTTTTCTGTAAATTATGAAATAGACAGTGGCCTAAATGACAAGATATGACAATTTTGTTTTTTGATTATACAGTTAAAAGTTTTTAGTACTAGGCTTAATTTCAAGGGTGAATTGCACCAGAGTGGATCTAATCCAAATGAAATACCTTTAAGATTCTTACTTCTTCAACTATTAGAGATCTATCATGTCTCCTGCATGAAGCCTCATTTTCATGTTAGAACAGATGGGCAAAATTGTCATTAACAGAAACTGACAACTCTAAAACTGAAATATAGATTTAGAAAGGAATCTAATGAATTAAATCAATGTTATTGCAATGAAAGCCAAAGAAATTAATAGTGATTTGTAAAGTTACCCTGTATTTTAACCTCAGTATATTTTAGTCAGTGAGATTTTAACATTCACAATACCTTTACAGATTCATTGTTAATGTCTTACCGCGTAATACGCTCTTGTCTTAATATATCATCGGCTCTTTGGAGAGTTGAGGACTTTGGGCTCCATTCAGCCAGACCAGTCTGTGAGATGCTGAGAAAGATGACAAATCCAAATTTATTTGCACTTCCCCCTGTCCTGCAGCACAGGAGCTGTGGCACTACGGTGTTTCATGCACTTCTAGAGCAGACTCCTATGTTTACACATTTCTAATCAAATTTAATTTCTAATCAAAATTATTTGCAAGGATGGAATGGCTCAAAACTCACTTGAAAACAAGACTCAGGTTTTTGTAAGCTTCTTTAAAGGATGCATATCATTTATTTTCAGCCTCTAACTTCAAAAAAAGGATTTTCCAGCTAATGTGTCGTGTTAAATATGGGGGGGTTTATTCACATATCTAATATAACAGCTAAGATTTTTGATATAACACATATAGAGCCATGGATGAGGACAAGCACCTTCACATTGTCCAAGGACACCTTGTTGTGAAGCTATGGAAGCTAGAAGGCGATGTATCAGATGGATATAAATTAATTACCATAGTCGTAAGACTCAGCCCAAGTTGCAAGGGGAGCAGAAGTAGCATTCAAAAGTCTTTCCAAGCCAAACAGCTGCAAACTCTACAAGCTAAGCCAGAACTGCTCTCCCCTTGCTCATGAAGCTTCACGACTCCTGGTTTAGGCACCTTTCTACAAGATAACCTTTTTCTGTTTGACCCTTTTTCTTTCTCAAAAAAGAAGGGCTGTTTAAAGCTTTTTTCCCTTGCAGACTACCAAAAATAAGCAATTTTTATATACAGTCCCCTTTACTTTTGCATGTATAGGTAGGTAGCTGCATTTTTAAAGTAATGCCAATGTTTATTCATATTGCAAGGCTGGAAGTAAAATAAGCAGAACACACTTAAAAAGTAAACTGCACAGCTGAAAGGAAATGCCAGAAATGGGTGCTGAAAGCTCTCACCCATCAGCCTGATGGAGAATTCAACAAGAGAAATGAGACTTGTGTCACTGGTGATATTAAAATGGATCTAACAAGAGGAAAAGAACAATGTGTGCTTGGTGTCTTTTTCAGTAACAGGAAGGTTTCAGAAAGGGAAGAAATGCAATATTTGAGCTGAATCCTTTAAACCCAATTATCTGCCATTTTTAGCTGTATTTCGAGCCCCAACACCATAAAAATGTAACTTTGCATGTCATGTTTCAGCAACTGCTGTTTATTACATCATGCAAGACCAATAACATATTTGATTGTACAGAAGTATTTATTCAATTGTCTATTTTACCCAATAAAACGTTGACTCTGTTTCCTCCTAACTGGTTTATGTCACCTCACTTTCTTAGCATCTCTTAGCTCCCCTTCTTTTGTAAACCCAGCAGTCTTACTGCATTTCCCTTTTCACCCTCCTTTGCTAGTGGCCAAAACCCAAGGAGATCGTGCTGGTCAGCGTGGGGATAACAGGTAGAGAGAGCACCCTCCACCCCTCACCCCGACTCTGATCCTCAAGCCACCAGAAAGCAAAATACGTCAATCTTAGTTTCTATTGAGAGCCTTAAAGAATCCCAAAATGTATTCATGATACTGGGTCTGGAATTTGCTTAAGGACATAGTCTTAGGATCTTGTCCGACACGACTGAACAGTCATCAGCTGACTGACAACTCACTCACCATACACGCATGCAAAGTAGGAAACAAACATCAACTGTTTTGAAAAATAAGATCTGTGGAAGAGAAAGAATCAGAAAATTATTTCCGAAGCTCAGAGACTTAATAATGAAGGCAGTGTTCAAAAGATACTTAAAGAGCATTACAGACAGAGTAAGGGTTTAAAGCGCTATTTTTAGCGATGTTCAATAAAACATGCATCTGCTATATGTTTTTGATTTTATGAGGGAGCTTTTTCTTCGTGACACTACAGCGGGTTTGTCAAACTTGAGTCTAGTACAAATCATTTGATTGAAAAGTGCGACAGAGACACAAACAACAGGATCCCACCTCCAGAAACCTCTTTTTGTTTCAAAAATTTCCATTTGGATTCAGAGGCTGAGGATCAAGCCAAGTAAAAATACAGCGTGGCATTGAAATGGAGATGTTTTATTAAGAGCAATCTCTTGCCAGCAATATCCGTTATTCTCCCCACATGCAGCAAACTCACCCATACATTTTTTAAATGCAACTAACCTTTGTTTATTAAACAAATCAATCTAAAAGTAGAAAGTGTGATTTTAATTGCAGTTTTGCATTTAACGAGGCAGCGTGAAGATCTGGCTGGGAATTTACCAGCCGCTTTCCCGGGGGCTAAACCCCTCAGACCCTGCCAGGCTCCCCAAGATTCCCCTCTCCCCGTGCCGGCAGAGCACCACGCTCAGTTTTTAGGTATTCAGCACACCCTTCACCTCGACCCACTTGCTCATGCATTTGCTACCCCCTATTTACATACATTACACCCACCCGCGGAACCAGCCGTGGGTATTTTCACGGGCTGGGCTGCCCAGCCTTTAGCTTGTGTTCAATCTTGAGGGCGAGCACCCCGCTTCCCACGGCGGGTGGGGGCACCCCGAGCCCCCACCCCGGGTACACACGGGGCGGGAGAGCCAGGAAAGGGCTCAGTTCAGCATCGCGTGCCACAGCAACTGCCTCCCACAAAACGTATGCGAGGCGGTGATCTATTTTACTCCATATGATTAGTGCCAGACTAACTGTTCAAAGGGAAGCCAATGCTACTTCGCTAATTTAGTCACATACAATATTAGATCTTTGAAATATGCCTTATGTACAGCCTGCATTACCTTTTACAGACAAATACAAAAACATGGTCAACATTTGCAGTAAAATTATCATAGAAATGCCATCTGAAACCTTATTTCCTTTTACAATGTGCATTTCACAAATAACTTGTATTAAAATTATGTTTTACAGGGCAGAAATAGAAAACAAATACTCCTAGTAATTTAAACAGGCATTTGCATAACATGACTAAAAACATGTTAGAAAAAGAGTTCTGCAGCTGGAAGAGTGAGGTAAAAATACAGATACAGTGATTTTAACACTGAATGTAAAAATGCCTTTTAGCTGTCATAATTAGTGAATTAAAGTGTACTTTCATCAAAACCATTCTAACTAAGATTACTATTATTGTTCTTACTTACTGCTTCCTGCTTGTTAAATAGCATAATATTAGTAACAGGTAAATCACAGATCTCCAGAAAATCTCTTCACTGAAGCATCACCCAAAAATATTACCTTATTCAAGCCTTTGCCTTGCAAAAACCACTTCCTATAATGACAAATTGTTATTTACAAAGCTACACCGTTGCTCAAAGTGTTTTAAGATTAATTATGCCTTGTGTTTAAAAATTGGATTAGCCCGTGACGCTGGGGAGTTCACAGGAGCACAGAGAGCAGAGCGATGCCCAAGTCAGCATCTTTGGGGACCTGGGAGCACTGTGGGTGGCTGCCGGCTGGGAGGATGCTCTCAGCACAGAGGGCGACACGGAGGAAGGTGTCGTCCATGACTGGGGTGAAATTACAAGTAATTAGGGAAAGATTTGCTACAATAACAACAGAGGAAATTGAGGCAGATGCACAGGAGCTGTGAGGGTAACCAGGAGCAAGTCCTGCTGGAGGAGGGAAGGAGAAAACGATGGTCACTCCCTGGAAGCTGAAATAAGATTATCGATGTACTTCACAGAGGCCACATCAGATCCCAATGTAGATGAGATTGAATTAGGTATTTTAAGCCTTCTGGCACAAAAATCATATATGGAGGACTTCTCTGACAGTCTATAGGAACTTGCAGTCTCATTTTTTTAAAAAAAAATGTGCTATTCTCTACAACACAGAGATTCTTAAATATTTAAAAGCCTCTCCATTGGTTGTTCATCAGATTGATTATGATGCATATTTCAGCAGGTTTTTTTTAAATATGCTCATCAGAGGATCAAGAAACGAGGTGTTCTGTGTGCTCTACATTGATTCACACTATTTCATTTTAATTCCAAAATACCAAATTCAGAAAACTGCCAAGAAAACAAAGCAGGAAATGTTTGTGTTTTGCTGTATGTTGCATATGCTCTATGGTAACCAAGAACACAAAAGAAATAGATGATGCTGCATTCCTCAGCCTATCACTCACTAGCTAGCAAGCAGAGGAATAAAACCCAGTAGCACTATAACTTCAAGAAGACGAATAAAACCCAGTAGCACTATAACTTCCCTCAGAGTACCTGTTCTTCTAACTTGATAAATAAAAAGCCTTCCAAGTTTTACGTACTACTTGCCTTGTTTGAGCTCTCCTATTCAAGTGAAATTTAAGTATAATTTCATCACCAAAAAATAAAGCCATGGATATCTCGTAATAACTAGCCTCAAACTAGACTAAAGTTTTATAAACCTTTGTGAATGTCTTGGAATAAAAAGGTCAGTTTGCCTTTGCCTCTACCTAGGTAAGAAAACTTCAGAATCAGGCAATTTTGTTTAGTTTGTACTTTCCAGAATTGTCAAAATGTCTCTTACCACCATATAAATCTGACATTCATGCCACCTTTGAGGCACTTTTTTCCTCCTATGTTACTTTCCCTTCCAAACTACCTTCACAAAACATGGTACCAATAATTGGATGAGTTTATTAGTGATATCTTGCTGATTAAGAAGAAAACAAATATATTCTTGATGCTGCACATTCTCAAATACGGTGTCATCAAAACCAAGCATTATCCCTCAATCCAGAAACTGGCTTTAGGATATCGAGATCTATTTAGCTGGAATGCAACTCATTACAAAAGTCAGTGTAGTTTCTTCCTTAGAGATTCCTTATCCGTTCTCCTACCCAAAGTAAACCTTTATACAAGAAAAGCCTTCTAGAGATTTTCCACCCCATCCCTCTGTGTTTGAAAATAGATATTAATACTCCATAATGATTCTAATTTTATTTTTATTCTAACTGAAGACCAAGGAACAAAAGCAGGCTTATTTAATTGCATTAATATTACAGGTGGACAGACAATGATACCTTTCTTGTGTCATCAACAGTCTTGAGGCTAACCAAGAATGCTTACGTTTGAGGTTACACTACAAAATTGTTAAAGCTGATTTCTGTGCAACGAAACCATTGCAGTTCTATCAATGATGAAAGCTACTATGCAAATAGCGACATTTTTTTCTACTCAGCCCATTATCTAAAATGGTTAGAAGTGTCTGTGCTTTTAGCGGACTCCAGCACAGATGCTCTGGGAATAAAGATTGTTCTAGCAAAGCTATGAAAGGTGATCGTAGGTGTTAATATGCACTACTGAAAAAACATTTGGAAAGAGCTAATTCTCAGCCAAAGAAGAATAATTGCAATGGAAAACCAAAGGTGAGCATCCTAGACAAGTTGTTTTCACGCCTCTCCAGTGCATTTTAAGGACAGATAAAGGCTATTTTACAGAAGAAATACTTCAGAAGCAGAAAAGGCCTCAAAAATAGCCCCAGGAAGACAAAATTAGCTTTCCAGTAGTATATGTCAGTTTTATGCCCCGCATCTAAGCAGTTCAAATGAACTTGCACTCAGATGTTATTAGATATTGGTGCCATGGCATTTTTATTTCCAAGTATGCAAGGGACACGTGCACACTAGCAGAAGCACCAGGTCTAGAGGGCACCATTATATTCCTATTTATTTCCCCAGTTACAGCAAGCTACAAATGCATGCTATTGATTGTTATTTGTCTCACATCACAGGCATTCTGCCCTAGAATTTTTATCTTTCATTTGTAATTTTTCTATTTTAATATTCTCTGTTACTGAGAGTGCTGGCAGCCTGATTATTCCTAGCTTGCATCCCCTCACTTGAAACAGATTCCACCCGAACATAATTCGTTCAAAACATTAGTGACCAAAACTTCACCCAGAACTTGAGAAATGAAAAATGGAAAGACAAACTATAGCAAGGAATTTAGAAGTCCCAGAAGTCTGTCTCCAAGCTATAACCCTTTGACACTTGCACCTCCCAACCCAGAAGAAATTCAGTGGGCAATGCCAAGACAGAGACCCCACTCATCTTTCCTTTGTGCTTGCAACACCAATTGCAGCTCTGAATTGATAAACCACTATTGATGTTAGAGATCAATGAGATTAAGCATATGCTTAACTTCAATCCCATAAATAAGTCCATTTCTGAATCTGAGCAGCATTATTCATCACTGGGCAGATCTGAGCTCTTTCTGGACAATTAACACTTCTTTTGCTGTGCCATGGTCACTGGTTCTCACAGTATGAAGAATTATATATATTAAGAGCTAACTTCAGAATCTAGAGTCAAGTATATTCTTCTCTTGCAAAGTTTATCATATTAGGGAACAGCCTTAAGTTATTGGCATTGTTCACTCATTGCTTTGCTATAACGACAGGATGCAAGTCTACAAAGAGTCAAGTAGGAGAATGAAATCCGATCAGAGGACCTGCACGAATTAATATTTGTGTAATTAACCAAGCTGTATGAATTCCACTGTTGGATTCAGTTTTCCTTCCCATTAACATTCTTTTATACTTTCCGTATAAGAGTCTTGAATTGAACACTGAATAGTTTTTTCTTCCTTTCACAAAAAATATTATAGTTAAAACTGTTGTGTTCCCAGAATTTAAATCAGGTAGAAATACTCTTGTGCAAAAGATCTGATCATTTTATAAGAGGTTTTTTTTAAATCATAAAGTTAAGCATATTTGACACACTAGGAGAATTTAATCTAAATTTCTAATTATTCAAATACAGACTAAATTCAGCTTTACTATTTAGTATATCTTCATTAATTATCAGTGTTGAGGAATGCATTTTAAGAAGTTCAGGAAGTTTTGAAGGCACTTTTTTAGTGATACAAGAAATCTCTCAAGTTTTTAAGAACATCGCCATGATTAAATAAACATTTCATTTTATGCTTTAATTTTAACTCCGCTGAGTCAACAAGACAGAACGGTAAAGAAGTCTTCATGGATAAAATTACCCAAGAAGCAGCAAACACAACTGAAGAAAATGCAAAACTTGCAAATACTTTTGTTTTACTCTAATTGTTTAGAAATCAACTGCTATATGACATAAATATCTGAATTGATTTACAGTGCTAGACACCACAATTCTGAAAGAGAAAATGGTATTTTTGTTAAATTGATGAACTTTACTGAAAGTCTGCACGCGTTTTGATCCCACTGAAGCAAGTTTTAATGTTCTGTATTGTGGAATACTACGCCCCATTCGTCTCCTGATCCTCTTGTGTATTACTCATGGAAATGGGACTGTGGGATCATTTCAAGAGCTGTTTCACTTGTGGATTAAAGTAAGAGAAATAAGTTGTCATTCACAAGAACGGCCACATTGGTACAAGCACCTTGATCACATACTGTTAGCATCATGGAGCTTTGGATGTTTAAAGGAAGTGATCAGCGAGCGGATCACACCCTGGAAATACATTAAAATACGGTCTTCTTCCTGAAACAACAGAGCTTGGAGTTCTCAACTATCTGGCCACAAAAATACCTTCTTTATTAGAAATAAATTAATAAAAAGTTGACTTTGCACTACTGATGTTGCCAGGAAGCTCTTACAAAACACAAGTATCAAAGAACAAAAAAAACTAGCCTTCAATAGTGCGTAAACTGTTTGGGAGCAAAGCCTTAGTCTGGAGCCAATCATGGCTTTAATGGCCCACATTTGCACTGATTTGCAGTTGAGAAATAGGAGACTTTACTGAGCACGTTGCACAAGAAGCTGATCTCCAGCCTAGCGATATTCATGGAGCCAGTGAAACGGGAATGTGGAAAGGCACACAAAGTGCAGTAGGGAAATAAAATAGCAAAATACACCGCAAGTACATTGACTAAATGTAGGTGCATAAGACTTTGTCAACTGTGTGTACATGCCAACATGCTCTGGCTACGACACATCCGTAGACGATTCATCACTCAACAGAATGTGCCTTGTGTCCCATGAAGGACAACAGGCAGCAGATAAATCTGGTCTAGTCCATATGGTGTGGAAAAAGCCTTTTTCCCTGGACTAAAGATTAACGGCAATTGTCAGAAATCTTAACAGGGGCCAATGTAAAGATAATTTTAAACTTACAGAAATTCTTAAACACTTCATCATGCCTTGTCATGAAGTAATAATCCCATGCAAAAGCTAAATTTACTGTTAGACCGTCTACAGAAAAAAAAAAGAAAAAAAAAAAAAGACAGAGGAGTACACTTAAAGCTGAAAGGCTTGCATTTCCCAGTGGTCTTGACAGCCCAACAAAGCAGCAGTGATGCCACTGCCCAATGTTAAATACAATCTACAAAGACCAAAGCACATAGCCCAGAGGCAGAGCCCAGGACAATGTTTGCATTCCCTCTGAGCCGGAGCATTCCATGGGCAGGCTTCAGCCTCCCAGGAAAACACTCCACAGCGTGCAGCAGCTGCCTCTAACCTCTGGTTTTCTTCCAGTCAGAACCTCACCCTTTCAACTTCTATTGCAGCCAGGGTTTCCCAGCAGCTTTCCCCTTCCCCAGTCAATGCCAGTCTCTAAAACACTTTTCCCTTTTTCCTCTCTTTTCCTCTTTACCCTCATTTTATTCTTTCCCCTGACATCCTATAAAACGTTCAGATTGTTGCTTAAAAGCACCCATGATCTTTAAATGAGTGTTCTTTTAGGAGATGGGGAGGACTTGTTTAGAAGGAAGCAGGACCACTGCCTGAGACAGCAGCTGGGCCATCAGGTTGTGTGGATGGGCTCCTCAGGAGTTGTAAGGCTGGATACCAGGAGAAGACAGCAGAGGACCTTACCGTGACTTCCTGTGGCCCTCACTCACATCCAGGATGGGCCACAGAACCCATAAGTAGGTCAGTAAGCTCCCAGAAAAGCCCCAAACCACAGCAGCACTAACCAAAAGGGAGAAGCAGCAGGGTAGGCAACAAGCCCAAATTCCCTCCATGCCTTGGTGGGACAGGATGATCCAGGGCATTGCTGGGCTGAACACGGCTGTGATTACTTCCCAGAACTCTATACGCACATGATGTTTCTGAATATAAATAAATACATATATACAAGAGAGAAAATTACAGTAAGAAAACACAGTCTGCTAGAAAGATTATATGAACGGAGAAAGCATGCCAAAAGTGGTTGCTGTTTAATTTCAGCATACATACTGCCTCAGGTACAAACAAAAGTCTCAGGAATCCCATTTAAGGCTCTAATCGAGCTCTTCATTCATTTTCTAATTTGTAGAGCCTGATCCTGCAACATCCAAAAGAACAAGAATCAGGAAGAGAAGAGATGCAGGTGGAGGCCGTGGTCCACCTGCAACATGCTCTCAGCATGCCACAGACATCTGAGGTAGGACTTCATCCAACCTGCAGCACCACAAAGCATGGAAAGCATCTTGCCACCAAGGCTGGTGACACACAGCCACCCTCACAGCAAACCAGGCAGCGGGGATGTGCTGGCCTCTGATTTCACACAAAAGTAACTTTACTTTCCTTAGCTGCCTTTTTGTCTCCCTGCCTTTAACCTTTAGGATTGTCTTCAGCACTCAAATACTACTTTTTTTTTTTTTTTTTTAGTTTTTACTTTTAATATACTGCCAGAAGCTCATTGCCCAACACAGCAGTCAGCCTCGAGCTCATCCTCACTGCTATGCAAAGGAGTAAAGCCATTTGGATATACGTACCTGACACTAGATAGAAACACAGTATTTCAGATACCGACATCAAAATGTCTACTGGGCCACCATGGTGGTAAAACAGCTACTGAAAACAGGGCCAGTTTTTTTAAAACCAGTGCAGGACAATCTGCTCAAGGTATTCCCATAACATGAGCCACCGATAACCACCTCTCCAGCTGGCTTGGGAAACAGGGCTCTTGCTTCTTTTTGCCCCATTGTTTTCCATCAAGCTGCTTTTAAAGGGCATTAATCGGAGAAAATCCAGCATACTATCAAAGTGGCCTTCCTAACAAGTACCTTATACACCACAGAGAGATGTCTAACCTTTTGAAGAACCCCCCAATATGCTTCAAATAATTCCTTCTCCATTTGTTGTTTAAAGAATTACTTCTTTTAATCACTACTGAAAAAAATAAGCAAGAGATCGTTATATTTCATTTTGTATTTTTAAATGGATTCAGATGAAGAATCAAGAGGAAATCTTGTCACTTCTTTGTTCATCTGAAAGATCTCAGACTGAAAATACCTAATGCTCTCTTGTTATTGTCAAACCTACAGCAATTAACGTGGTCTTAGGAGATAAATAGAGTAGCGATTAAGAAGGTGGTCTTAAGAGATAAATAGAACAGTGATGCTTCACCTCACTGTTCAAATGGGGGTTTCAATAAAGTAGTGCTGACTTTTTGCAGAGGAATGATTTTGCTGGCTTTGGGCTTTAGGATACCAGCCGTCCAGAGAAATCTTTTGACATCAGGATGAGATCTACTATAGGTAGCACTTAATCCTTTAAGACTAAAGGATTAAGCCAGTTGACCAGGAAAAGAAATTAGATTTAGCACCTGGAAAATTCAAAGCACTTCCAACTTTCTCATTCCAGGGTAACTCTCTTTCATAATCCAAACAAGAACACTTACGCAGAGTTTAGTTTCTACATTTGACAGGAAAATAAACAAATTTATATTGATCTAAAGCAGAAAGCAGAAGACCTGGTAAGGATACTGAAATACCACAAAATGGACTAACAAACATTTAAAGTAAAGGTGCAGAAGACGAGGGTCTTCATAACTCAAGGATGAAGACATGCATGCCCAAAACCAAGGTTAGCATTAGTGGGGGGAAAAAAAAAAAAAGAGAAAGTATGAAATGGGTGTGCTAGACGTGGTAGCCATGTGCAACACTTGGCAACAGTTGACCATTCTGCTGTGAAATAGCAGACTACCTCTGTTTATTTTGTTGCTAACCTAGTTGTGCCCTACGAAATCTCCCTTTCAGATGGCCCATGCTCGTTGCTGGCCTTGTCCAGACTCACATGTCAGTCACAAGGACCAAGAACAGCAGCTACAGACAGAGTCCATGAGACCTAGAATACGTGTCAAATGTAACAGTGAGAAAAGGAGTCCAAGAGAAGAAGAAATAAACCATTTGCCACCAAGCTGGTGAGGGGTCTAGAGAACAAGTCATATGAGGAGAGGCTGAGGGAACTAGGCATGTTTAGTTTGGAGAAGAGGAGGCTGAGGGGAGACCTCATTGCCCTCTACAACTACCTGAAAGGAGGTTGTAGAGAGGTGGGTGTTGGCCTCTTCTCCCAAGTGAATAATGACAGGACCAGAGGAAACGGTCTGAAGTTGTGGCAGGGGAGGTTTAGATTAGATATTAGGAAGAATTACTTTACTGAGATGGTGGTCAGGCACTGGAACAGCCTGCCCAGGGAGGTGGTGGAGTCACCATCCCCGGAGGTATTTAAGAAATATATAGACATGGCACTTCAGGGCATGCTCTAGTGCCCAAGATTGTTGGTTTGTGTCTGTTTGTGGGTGGGTGTGGGGTGTGGTTGTGGGTGGGTTGTTTTTTTGGGTTTTTTTTGAGGTTGGACTCGATGATCTCAAAGGTCCCTTCCAACCATGAAGATTCTGTGAAATGAAGCACCAGGCTAGAGAGACACATTTATGCCATTTTTTAAGCCTTGAAAGAAAATTATATTTTACCCCCAATATGGCCTTGCTGTGTTCATGCCATGAAGGTGTGGTTAGCCCTTGCTCTGCGGTGTATTCCTCACCATTGACATACAGAGCATCCTGGCTTCATGTCTGTTGTTCTGGGCAGTCCTCAGACAGGCAAAGTGAGCCACGGCAAAGCACCAGCTCTGTAATACAGCAGTTACTATTATTGATTTAACTGGTTTGTTTATGCCTATGTTTAATTGGCTATGTTAATAGCATTTTAATCCACATTTCACTTGTGTGTGGCTGATAGCACAGCACTTGTGTGGCTGCAGCAACACAATTTTCTCACCATTGCTATCTGTCATCAAGGACCGGACCAGGCCAGCACCCTGATGCTAACTGACAATCCCAAATGTTTTGTTTAATTAGGTATAATTTACCTTATACTGTATAACTCCACAGCAATGGCTGATAAATCTTATATTAAATAAGCAAAACCATGAAAAACCTTTTATCAAATAGCAAATATTTCAGTCATCTTTTAACACCAGTATTTAACATTTCTAAACATTCAAATGTAAGATTAATGGGAACTGAGTAAAAAAAAAAAAAAAAAAAAAAAGAAACTGCTGGTGAAGTTGGAAAAAATCCCCTTTAAAGTTTGTGCCAGGCAGCATATGACTAGAAGATCAAGCAATGTGATTACCCAAGGTATTCATGATTAGAAATATTCTCTCCATCACAGTTAAGACCGCCTATTCTCCAGACTGTTGGTCCATGACAAAGAAGCATTGGCCCACAAGATGTTTCCAGAGAATTGTGGTCAGCAAGAGACAAGTTCATTGTACGTGCTTTTGAACAGATCTGAAGCCCGAGCAACACGTAATTCAAAGAGATTATATTTAGACACTAAACAGGACCTCTCCTAAGGGTCTGCTCCTGCCCAGGCAATGAACTCAACCCGCAGAGCTTGCAGAGCCGAGTTGGTTTTGCCCAGTTCCAGATCTGGCCCAAGGGAGAGGTTTTGTACAAAACAAATGCCCCATGTGGCCCCGGGCTGACTCCTCAGACCATGTACAGCTCTCCCCAACTTCACAAACCCACCACAAACAGGAGCGCTTTTTACTGTCTAAATGCTGGACGTGTTTGGTAACTTCTCAGTCCAAACGTGTTGCCTTCCAACCTTCTCTTTCAGTCTGTCTGATCACCCTCACCCTCATTTTCCTCCTGCTAGATACTGCCTTCCACTTCCAGTCCTTGAATTTCTTCATCCCTTTTTCACAGTCTCTTTTTCTCCCATTTTCACCTTGCTCTCAGATTAATAATTTAAAACAGAAGTCAAAATGCAAAAAAATCCTAAATTAATTTGACATCTGTGCCATTTAACTACATGCCTGTTTAATTACCCAAATACTATTTCTTTGGAAAATTTAAGTCTCTTTCTAATACAAGTTTTGTAGGGAGTAACTCCTTTTTTGGGGTTGGTTATTTATTTTTTTTTTGAGAGAGAGAGAGAGAATTTCATAGCAGAAAACTACACAACGGAAACCATCCAACCACATATTTTGTGCCAGGAAAATGGCACAGGAGTGTACTACAGCTGCTTCTACAGAATGCACTCTATCAGAATCAGAAATATTTCACAAATAGGAAAATCTCAGGCCTCTGTACAAAACCCAACTGGAATCAAGCCCTGCACCGAAGCTGCCTTCGCCACGGGAGCCTTGAGGTCAGCACACGGGCACAGACCGGACCTCTGCTCCTGGGAACGTAGCGGGACCGGGGCAGCAACGTCTGCTGCACATTGGGACCATCGCCACCACGCAGCCCCCCTCCTCTTCCCCAGCAAGAGATGGGGCACATCCACTCTTGAACCTAGTGATGGAGTTCCCCTTTCCCACCTTGCCAGACCCTCGGTCCTCTGCGTGAGGCAGGGTCCATCCGTCCTGAGGCAACTTCAAGAGGGACCAGCCCTGCCCGCAGCTCCACAGGGCTCTCCACCACCTGCCTCACATCAGCGGGGTGACTTTCACAGCAAACGCATTAGGGAGAGTATAAAATGTTCCCGGGACGAGGTTTTCTGTGGTGCTTGGAGGTGCCTCTGTACGCTCAGAGGACTGGCTGGGGAATTAAAAAGGTCAGATTCGGCACAGGATTTGAAAACCACAAGGTTTTCAAAGTGGTGGTAAAGTGGGGAGAGAGGCACAAAATCACTCGCTGGCTTTTTGAGAATCATAGGGGGAAAACTAGAAAGAGTCAAGATCATGGAGATTATTAAAAAGAGAGTCTCTTCCAATTGCCTGTGAAAGACGAGAAAGCAGATGAGGATTTTCGAGAACACCACACATACATGCACATACATACCGTCATCTCTAGATCCCAGAGAGAAGGCAAGCTGCTGCATTGTGTAGAGATTCAAAATGTAGAAAATCAATTGTAAATCACGAGTTCTGGATTCTTTGAGATGAAGTGTAATCTGATTTACAATGTTACAAAAAGAAATTAAAGTTAATTCCAACATGATTGTGGGTATACCGCAATTTAATATAACCATGCTGTGGCCTTTAAATCTCCGCATTGCAATATGCCAACAGTCATTACTTCTTTAAGTTTCATATTTTATTTTAAACTATAAATTGGAAATATCACATAGCTTGTTATTTACATTTCAGAATTAGGATCTTTGCTTAGAAACACAGTGCTCTATGGTGTAATAAGATTATTGTGCAACTACCACACAGTTAGGGTAGTTAAAGGCACTCCACTTCACCTCATCATTTTTTCTGCTTAAATATTATGCCACATTCTGATTAATACCAGACCAATAAAATCATCTTAGCAATCTGGTTAGAGTCTTTTGTCTACCCAGATGGCCTGCAATGTTAATGTGTGACAATTTCAACAATGAACTAGGACTGTTTTATGGAACCAACATTTGTTCCACTGCTTTTTCTTCTTAGGCTCAGAATTTTGACACAGATGGTACAAATTACTCAAAAAACAGAAATGTTCATTTAGAAGGCTTAAATATGTGGTTTTACTCAGGCCATCCGAATCTTTTACATTTACAATTCAGTAAATTTACTAACAACCCTGCTGTAATTAAGGTCTATAAAAATCTTCCCTTCTTTCCTGCTTGCTTTTCCCCTTACATATCTACGGCATTTCATTATGCCTCCAATTTATTAATATTTATTCCAGTTCTGAAATGTTTTTAATTTTGGAGGATTTACACTGTTCAATCTTGCATCCGATTCTTCATACCTTTCTAATTATGGGAAAGGGGGGAAAAAAACCATTTAATCTGTAACCACATATTAATCCCCCTAGAACCTACACATTTCTAGATCTTAAAGGAGTAGAAAAAGAAAAGACAGAACGATGCCAGCAGCTTCTGGCCAAACTGCACAGCATTTTCAGTTAAGCAGAAGATTTTACAATCCTGACTTTCCATACAGATACTCAGGAAAGAGTGTGATGTCTCCGAGAAGATTCCTATAAAGTGTTAAAAAACAAAGAGAGAGAGAGAGAGAGGAGGAGAGAGAGAGATCCCAGACTAGAGACAGATGCACTTAGTTTGACCAAGTCTATAAAGGCGAGAGGTTATTGTGCAAAACTGCCAGAGGACAAAAGAGTTAACACAGAGCAACTGCTCGGTAGTTTTTGCTGCTACCCCAGAGAAAAGACAGCCGGCGCAGGCTTCCCTCCCTCCTGTCCAGGCAGGTTCACATTCTGCAAGGCCAGGGCAGCCGACCATGCCAAGGCATCTCCTCCCAGAGCACCGGACAGGCTTTTGTTCCCATACATTCAGGCACCCCTAGACCCACAAACCATCCTGGGTGCTAACCGAAGTGATTTGGCCACACATGGAGGTGAGGAGGAGCAGCAGAAAAGCAGAGACCTTGCTCTGCTCCAGCTCCAGGCCCACATCAGCCCCCGGCTTGGTTTCCTTCAGCCCAGCAGTGGCTGTGGTCTGCAATAGCCCACATGCTTCCAGAAGGTCTTTGTGGTTCATGGGAGAGGGTAGACTGAAATCACCCATCGGTGTCCGCGGCACCCATGTGAGTCACCCCAGCAGGGTTTGCTGTAAGGGCATCCTTCCAAATCACATCGCGACACCAGGCACGGCTCCAGAAACCTCGTGCCATTTCACGGCACTGCATGCTAACATTTATTTCAGTGCCTTCAGTCAATTCACCTGAACACAGTCTTCCTTTGACAATTACCATACCAGTGAGTGGTGTCAGCATCATTCTGACATTTTGGGTTCTGTCCGACTATGTCTCTGTGATGGTTTGGTTTTATTATTTAAACAAATAATTTGAACATTAAAATCAAATTAAAAAAAAACAACATAAAACCCTATGACTGTCCTTTTGTAGTCCTTGCAGAAAGTACAGTATATACACGATGCTCCAATTCATTATGATATTCTATTAGATCTGCCAACAGAAAGTGCATTTTGAGTTTCTAAATGTTGTTTCCATTAGAATCAATCACTCCGTGCAATTAAGCCAATAGTCTCTCACCATATCTGCTGTTATGAGCTAAACCATCCTAAATATATTGACAGCTGTCTCCTATAAGATGACACAAATTAGGTTGAGGGGGCATAAGCCTAAATGTCACCAGTGGGAGGACATCAGTTATTCTTTCAGAAATCTACCTAATTTTCATACCCCATAAGGCATTCAGTAGACTTTCTTTGCATTGGCAGCATGCAGTAATCAATGTTTTGCATATTACAATCAATAACATGCTTAAATGTTTAAGTTTTGCATTCTTTCGCGATAAATATTGATACATTACAAACTATGTAAAACTGTTCATTGGACTTTTTCTTTGCAGCATGTACTGTATCATTCAGCAAATAAGTGAGCTAAATATTGTTTGTTACAAAACAGATGTCACATGAAATTATGCCATATGTGCTATTAAACTTTTTTTTTTTTTTTTTTTTTTTACAGTGAAAACCAAGATTTAGTTTCAGAAGTGAGTGTATTTGCCTTTTCAAGGATTTGGAGCATGAAAGCAACATCTCCGAAATATTTTTAAACCTGCTGTGCATCCTGTAATCCAGCTTCATAGGTGGAATCTGAGTGTTTTAGATGTAGATATCTTAAAAATAAATAAGTATGCTAAACATGCTATTGCAATACTGCTTCTTCACAGATTCCACTGATTTTCTCATAGAGGCAAATGAGAAATTTCTACAGCTTTCCCCTACCACTTAAATTTTAGTACTTTTATCACATCAGTACCTTTAAATACAGGTACTTTAACATGAAAATTAATATACACTTTTTCACCCACCTAAAAAAAAAAAAATCAGTTTATGTCAGTTTTACACCTTCTGTGAATATTTTATATTGGAATCTGAGAATACTGGGTGTGTGGACTCATGGAGGTCAAGGATGGTCAGTGTAGACCTGCTTCAGAGTGGAACACAAAACCACTAATTCTGCATGAGGAAAAGAAATGTGTTCTCAGGTTCGGCTTAGATTGTTTTTACAAAACCATATATGTGAAAGCAGAGCAATCTATAGCTCTAGGCTTTGAAAGTGTGAACTCCACAGCAGAGCGAGCAGAATGCAGGAAACATGTTGCTAAGAGCCATACAGTAAAACAAAATCTGGTTGCCACAAGAAGAGTGACATTGGCATCAGAGGCAAAGACACTGACACCCACAAATGGAAACACGGTGCATTGGGAAAGCTACAGGAAGGGGAGCAGATGCAGCAGCACAAGGAAGAAACTCAAAGTAAAGATCTTCAGACTCCATATGTAGTTTTCTTTCTCTTAGTCATCAAAAGGAGAAAGACAGGGTAAACAAAAAGGGAGATACAGAAAAGAAGGTGAAGAAAATATTTTCTTCTTTTTCCCTCCTGAAGGCAAAATACTTGCTTACGTTTCTAAACATACTATCTTTGTGAGTCTTCTCTGTAATACAAATAACTAATTGCTTGCCAGCAAGCATTAAAACTGGGAGGAAAAGTCCTTGATCTCCCAGCTTGGTGGAGATTCCTGAGGCTTTTAGTCTGAGAAAAAAAAAAAAAAAAAAAAGCCCTGCAAATAAACTTTAACACTTCAGTGGATGGAGTTCCCCCCACTAAAACTACAAACTTCTATTACAAAGCCAGGAAAAGCGATCTTGGACCGCAAGACACCACACCATGCCTGGAGAAGCTGCCTCTCCCAGGTCTCAGCACCTTCCATACCACACCAAATTTCCTTCCTGATTCCTCGGGACTCTGAAGAGTCACCTTCTTCATGTCTTATTAGTCATTTGGCAGGTTCACTTAGATTGAGTAGCTGTAGAAGAACTGCAGATGGGGCCACCACAAAGGATCACTGTCGTGACTCATTCACACCACCAAACACATGGGAGTCAGATAAATACTGGTTTATTGGCTTACTGGATTTTCCCACGAAGAGAAGCTTTCCCAGCACACTGATGCAGCATAACTCCAACACCTCCAACAAACCAGTCCCACCAGCTCTGCCTTAAGTTAATACTAGGAGGATGAGCCCTCACTGGTTTGGTGCTCACCATGCAGGTCAGGGAGCAATTGGCGTGCCCAGAGCCCTGGCTGGGGCGGGGAGAGAGGGTCCCAGAGGTCCCTGCCACTACAGAGATGGGTACCTAGTGCCAACGTGTCCCCCTCAGATCTGGTGCTGCAATGCCAAACCCCACCTTGAAACTGCTGGTTTTCCAAATTTCCTGGTCTAACACGCTTTGGCTAAGATTAAACAGGGTTTTCATCGATAGCGCAAGAGACAAGGTAGAAGTAGATCAAGCATTTCCCTGGGTTAAAGCACAACCACCAAGGAAGCCCACAGCAAGCAGTCAGGAACTTCCTATGTGGCAAATCCTTATTTCACGCAAGATGTTCATCATAGAAAACATGCATACCTTTAAAAAAATATCAAATTCAGCTGTTTCTCTGAAAATACACTATTTTTTACCCCTACTTCTTGTGTAGGGCAAGATTATTTTTAAATCATGTAGCTAGATGCCAGTACTTGGGGTGATAGATTCTTTATAAATGCCAAAGATCTGAGAGTGGGAAAGATTACAGACAACCCTACAACCTCCAGTTAGATGCAAACGTAGTTGTAAAAGCTTTCCCTTCTCCCTGCCTCCATGTTGCTTCTGCAGCAAAATGCTTCATATGTGATAAAAATAGCTAGATCTTTCAAAATCTTAGAAGAAAGGTACCTGAATGTTTTTCTTTTAATGTTATATTTTCTTAAAGGCAACATAATGAGGTCAACTGAAGCTGGATTCAAGCTGATAAACTGTATTTAGGAGAAACCAGAGGTTGAACGAGGGGGTTCTAGCAGAGGAAAACAAAGAGAATGATTGCAAAAGTCAGATCTCAAAATGTTAATCAGATTCAGAAACATAAAACACGACAATTTAATGGTGTTTGGTTAAAACTAGAAAATTTTAAAGTTCTAAGTATCTTACATTGAATTCTAATACTTTTTTAATTATTAGATATAAAATGCTTACAATTTTCAGTGAAAATTAGACTTGGTAATTTATATTTCTTGTTTATACAGTACAATTTGCTGATGAAAAAATGTGCTAAACTTATTGATTCATGACCATAATTGTTTAATTATTTATCATTGCAGAATTATATTAGCATTTATAATAATGCAGATGTGCACAAAGGCTAAGAAGTCATATACAGCTTTTGTTTTGTGTTTGCTATGCTGAAATTAGGTTGATCCAGGTTGTGTGTGCATACTGCATATTGTAAGTGTTGCAACTCGGCGTCTCTTGGTTTTACCGGAGTTATAGCGGGGCGAACCAATAGCCGCAATAATGAAAATGCTCCGATAGCTAATAAAGTATATAAATCCAAAGCTAACAGCATCGCAAAAGAAGACTCTTCTCAGATTGAGTCTTCTGTTACCGTGATGTGCATTAAATTCAGTGCAACACACGCACAGCTGTTTGCTTCATACCACCCACAGCAAAGGAATAGCTCGTGTGTGTTTGGTACAAGGGAAGCCAACAAGAGCTGCACACCACAAAAATTACAACCAGCTAAAACAGCCAAAATCTCCTGCATGACGCCAGTTAAAGAAGAACATAAGAACTCTCGATAGGAGAGAAGCACATTCCTTTAATTTTCATCTTTATTTTAAGGGATCATAAACACTGGAAGAAAATGACAGATGCCTCACTTCAGTCTCTCCTCCCCTCTGTGTGCAAAATCTATTCCCTCAAGGAACTACAATAAGACTGACATACATCCCTTTCTTGAAAGCTGCTAAAATAGCTTTGCCATGGGCTTCACAAGAAATTTGTAACACTAAGTGTGTCTTTCTGGACTCATCCTTTTGACGTATTGATAGTCAAGGTTCCCATTGCCTGTCCCCTCTGCGCTCTTTTCACCTAACACTATTTAGTGGTGCTACCTTTTCATAATTAAGAGTCCGTATCAAAGCGGTTGTAACACCCTTTAAGCAGCTTTTCTGAGGCATCAAATCTAAATGAAAAGGCAAAGTATAAAAATGCCCCATCTTCTGCTGTGCCTAACTGATTTGCTCTGCGTTTTATCCTCAGGGAGGTGCTGATTCCAAAAGACAGGGAAGAAGGACCATTCACAAAAGCCTCATTGCACAACCAGCAAGAAGAGCTGCTTGTGTATTTTACGTCTGCATGTGTTGAGTGTCTCTAAAAGCAGCCGCCCAAGCATGCCCTGGCCATCTCGGCTGGATTTCTTATCACAATTCACAGAAGTGAGTATTTAACCTACTGACTCCTGCATCACAGCACGGGCCAGGTATTTGTTTCTTTTGTTAGATTAGTATAGGTGACAGAATAACATACTCATTAATGGTGATAATGATTATACAGTGAGATGGAATAGCAATTCTTCCAATGTACCATACAAAGGAGTCAGTTTCATTAATTAATAAAATTTATTAAAGAATAAAAGACAATCAAGGAAACACACACTTTTGTTAAGCACCTTCTCAGATGCTGATCGTTGGCTCAGTAACTTTAAACCTATCAACCTGTTGTGGCAACACTATGTGTACCACACCAAGGGACAAGCGACAGGAGAGCCCATCCTGGCTCAGAGAGGGACGAACATCTACCCCCCCACACTTTGGCTAGCAGGGGCAGAAGTCCCCAGCGAGGCTGCAAGGGGCTCCAGAGCAGGGAAAACACAGAGGACCAAGACAGCAGGACGAGCCACGTCCCACATGAAATACATGCTAACTGCAGGATTGGATTGTGAACAACAACAGACTCACCACCGCATTATGCTGGATAAATCCCACCATTTCCCAGCTTGCTCTGTCACTATGACAGAGACTGGTTCCTCTGGGACTGCTCCTGCAAGGTCCTAATCACACCTTCAAGAAGTTTGGGTGAGGACTTTTCCTGAGCAGGATGATCTCAAACATTTTGCAGTATCAATACCTGAATTCTTATAAAAATCTCTGGGTGGAATGGCCATTTAACAAACCTTTGTCCAGAACTGCAGAACAACACACAGTTTTTAGTTTTGCCTAGAAACTAAAGTGGAAAAAATAGAAAACCTATGGCAGAGTAGAGACTAGAACCCAAGTTCCCGGTTTCAGAGCTATCTTAGGCAGCAGTGCCCGCATTTCATTAAGTGATTATATTCCTGCATGACTGTCATGTCAGATTTTAATTCTGGTTACCAACACGCTGTCGTTAGCGATCTGGGGGATTTATTGGTTTTGCCAAGCAAGGTAATATAGGAGTGTTCAGCTGTGCATCCAGTACTCAAACAGTTTTATGGGAAAAAAAGGTGGCAAGGAAGAGGAAAATTGCTATAGGGGCTGCAAGACTAAGTTCCCTGAATTCACACAGGCATCAGTTAAGTTACATAGTATTTTTGATTTTTAGTTCCACTGCTATGAGATAATAATTGCTCAACACCATGCAGATAGATGCTTAAGAGATTAGGAAATGCCTGAATACAATAGACGCAGAAACAGAGGAATCGGGCACATCCCAGCAGCCAGTAGGGAAAAAGTATATCTCACCTTACTTTGCTTACTCTGTTTTGTTCAAATGTAAGTTTCTTTTGGAAAATGATAATTAATTGAGATCTATTTTTATTATGAGCTTTTCTCTTCACTTTAGTTGGTGTCATATCTACATTAAACCAAAAGTGGCTGGTAAGATCAAAATGCCAATAGTCAGCCCCCATTTCAGTTGGAAGTGGTTTTTTAGATGCCAAGACCTATCCATAAACCAGAGAAACACATCTAACAGGCATGAAGTAGAGAACAACTTTTTAAATCGATGTTTGCTGGTTTGCTGCAAAACTTTAGACATCTGGCGAAAGAGTAACAATTATATTTCATCTAATATTTCTCCCCTGCAATCTATTTCTTTATGAAAATAAAACATATTTTGAAACCAAAGTCAACAAGACTTTGTCTCAGGAAGAGGTTTTGAGGTTTGTTTTGGTTCCTGCTCAGGACTTGGTGTAGTCACTAGCAAGTCACTTCCGAGTGTCAGAGTTTATTATTTTTCTTGGATGTCCAAATGGAAACTGAGCTCATTCAAAGTCCTTCTCATGGAGGAAGTTCTTACAACTCATAAATCATGACCCAGAACTCAGTATTTCAGTTTACCTATTTGCAAAATAACAAACACCCACCTGTTGCAGTTCTTACTAAATGATGTGTAAAGTCACTGCATTTATACAAGGCTGATGTAACTCAGTGGTTTAAATTCTCCTCTTCTCCACTAGCATCTGTCTGCAGCAATGGTACTTGCAGCGAAGCAGCATAACTTAGTGCAAATTGGCCTATGCCCTTCAAACCACTGCCCCTGAAGTCAGGCCTGCAGGAACTAACCCAAGAACGTACTGGTTTAAAACGCTTAATGAAGGAACGAGGTGGAATCGAAATTAATTTTCACAGCAATCAACGCAATGTTTCAATGTTTCCTTGGAAAGCCCGGCTCCTCTCCTCCCAGGTTGCCCTTCCCTCTTTCCTGTTGTATTTTCATCAATTTAGAACTTAAATCACCAAAACAATTGTGTGACTTTCCAAAATGCTTGAAATGTGTAAGCGTGAAAATACATTTTGTGTGGCTGTGTGCAACCGTGAAACATATTTTTAATGAAGAGATTGAAGTTGTATCTGTTCTGTTACTTGCCTGGGTTTGTTGTCACCATTACTGTACCCCCACAAATTCATAATGGCTAATAAGAAAGCAAGACTGGAGTACAATGGATGGGCTTTTTCCTTCATTAGAATCATTGTTTTTCATCACACTTGATTTTCAATATTTTTCCTTTAAAATAACTCTTCGAACCAAAGCCTACATTCCTCTCTCGTTCCCACACTAATCTCCTACTTGCCAATCCTCAGGATTCACACATATTGCTATATTTGGTGTTTTTCCTAAAGCTCTTCATAATTACATCACAATTAATTCCTTAAATTTAAAAGTGTTTTGAGCTCTCCTAATTGTAGGGACAGCCTCAAGAATATTGCCAAATTAATCTAACGGCCTCCAAACCAACAGGCAATGAACAAAAGAAAAAAAAATCATTTAAAAACCCTCTTCATAGGCCAACATCATGCTTTCGGGGAGCCTGACTTGTGGTTGCGAATGCTGAGCTTTAGTAATGTAAACTGCTCTTGTCACAAAGATCCTATAAACTTCACACAGCTTCTTAAGCTCAGGGAGGTAAGTGCCCTGGCCCAAGGCCATGCAGGAAGAGTGCTAAAACACCAGATTTTCTGGTTCCCAGATGGAGGTCTTCTTCCCAGACACACAGATCCTAGACTGGTTTCTTATCCTTTTAACATCCCATCCCATAGGGCTTCCTAGAAACCATGAACTTTCTACTGATCCTGCAGCTGGAACCCACCCACTACTGACCCTGCTCCTCCGAAGAGGAGGTAAATGCCACGTTCAAGTAGGCCATGAGCAGCCATGCAGCCCTTAATGCACTGCACTCTCAAATAATAACAATTCAGCAGATGAGGACCTACAATCCCCCTTCTATCCTTCTCCACTGTGTCAAGGACCACCCCTCTCTGGAGGCAACAGAACCAAATGCACTGATGTGCCCAGGCAGACACCAACATCAGCTCAGAGTTGAACCACAACCTGCATAGCACAAAGCACATAGGTGTACACAAAGAAATACCTTATATAGCTCAAAATGAACAGGAGGTAGAGAATTAATCAGAGCATAGAGGGAACCCTTTTTCTTCAATGTGTTCACAGGTACCTCCTGGACTTAAGGAGTTGGGAAAGTTCTGTGGTTTAATGGAGTCAAATTTCATTCATCAAGTAAAAATAAACTGAGATAAATAAATTAAAACCTCCTTCCTCATCCCCCTGGATGGCACCAAACTCTCAGAAAGCCTTTCCAGAACTGAGCAAGCAGAGGCTGAGCCACCTACTGTGGATGGGTCATCTACAAAGTCCCATCTGGGGAGTCCTGTCCTGTAACCCACTGCCAGGACACCTCCGTGCCAAGCCAATATCGGAGGCTGCACAACATTGAACCAGGCTCTCTGGCCTCTTCCCTTATCCCACAGGGCACGACTCCCATTGCAGCGCACAAGAGTTAACCCAATACTCTTATCATCACCCAGACCCCAATAAGAACTGAAACTTAAGAACCTTTAGGAGATGAAGCGTATTTTTGTCTGCGAATAATAAGGGCAAAACATGAGATATCTTAATTTTTATCCCATATGCATACATTTATAGCCAAAAAGCAAGGAACAATATCTGAAATGTTCAAAGAATACTGTGCCAGCACTTATCTGGTGACACTTGAGATGAAGAAGATAATTGAAAGGATGATTGCATTGGGCTTGTTGTACTCCATTGATAAGAAAGGCTTTAGAGAGCCCATTCAGTATGCTCAGCCATGATACAAGATGCCAGGAGAAAGCACAGTACTGCGGCAGTGACAGTGCCTCAGATCTATGAAACATTAAAATGAAAGATAAAGAAAGCTCTGAAAGAAGCAGTGTTGGGCACAGTTTTCTCGATGACAAACATTTGGACAAACGTCTAGACGTTGGAATACCTCTTAATCACTGCCCACGGGCTGTCACCCTGCATTCCCATGCAAAAATCTGCCCATAAATTAGAAGCCTTTGCTGTCTCTCCCTTTGATAAAGACCAGTAAGAAAAACACCAACCGCCAAAATCCTGCGTGGCTGTGCTCTCGGGATCTGCCAGCAGGGCTGAATTGAGGTCCAAACCCAGGAAAAACAGGAGGTGATCACTTGTTTTGCCGTTCTATTTATTAAACATCTCTTGCTTGATTATAACTAAGCACTAAGTTTTTGCAATACTAGCAAAATCTGTAACGGTTTCTATAACTCTCATGATATTCTAAGCTAACTTCAGAGGCAGAGCAATTTACCAGAACTGCAGCTTAAACAAGTTTGAATTTCATTTGCTATATATATGAAGAGAATGCTCTTACTGAAAAAAGAAATGCATGAGCGCACATTAAAGCAGAGCTTTGATTCTGAACTCTTTATCCTGAACTCTGAACAATGGATACTTATGAATCATTTGTGCTGCATACTGAAGCCTTTTGAACTGGTAACAAGAGAAATCAGTTCTGCTAATGCATCTCTCATCCGAGATCTCTCACTCATCCAGATTTAAAATATCTGAAACTTAGAAGAATAAAACCATCTTTCTGGAAGGACCAAAAGTATTTTGGAAAACAGACTGGTCAGAGGGGAGGGGAATTTCCAGATGGGGCAATAGGGAGATCGTGCACAGGTTCTGATTTTCAAGACCAGATGTTTCAAATAAGCGTCTGAAAAAGGTGGGGAAGAGGCCTTACAAAATGGCTTGTGCTGCTTGTGTTTGGGGTCTGGTGGGGCAATATTGTCTCTCTGCAGTGTGCAGCACAACTAGATCACGGAGGTCCTAATGATTAGGATGACAGTAACTAAAGTTTTAGATGTGGACAAAAGACTAGATTAAAGTTTAGGAACCTATCCTATATACTGCCATAGATTTGGTCCTAGTAATGAAAAAAAATACTGCAAAGCTAGGAATTCTCTCATAAGGAAAACCAGCCTTTACTAGTACTATAAAAATCTTTCTATGTAAGCCATCTTTAATCCTTCTCTACTTCTTACAGTTCACAGAAAATGCTCCAAACACAAGGCTTCTAGTTATGAATTTTATAGAAGTCTGGTGTAACAAGTTCCATGTTGGAGGATGTGTTTCACAAAAGAGATCAAGTTCAGATTAAAAGAATTAAAAGTGTAGTCTGCAATGATGCACGGACAGAGACGTTCCTCCAACTCCAGGCTTTTGAGAATTCCTTTTAAACAGTAGAGAAAAGTGTGCAAAAAAGCTACTGAAACTTTTATAAGAGATAAATTGCACAATACCAACCTGATTAAATTTCAAATGCTATCAACTTTTGCTTACAGTGTACGAGAGGGAGCAGACCCGAATTGAGAGTGCAGCCATCGAAAATGCTTTCCAGGCAGGTCCAGATGCATGTCTAAATGAATGTCCACATTAAATGACAATGTCACTAACGACAGAAGCACTGAAAGATCAAAACGAAGTGCACAATCAGAACTCTGTATTTCAGTGCAAAATTCACCCTTAGTATTTGCAGTGCTGACCTCCAGATGATGAAATGCCTGCAGTGGCTCAAGTATTAAGTGCACATGCCTGTACAAGGGAGAAGCTGGCATTAGCACGCTGCTAAATCATGGCTTGTGGGTAAATGCTGCAGTAGTTAGATACCTATGCAAGATGCATAGGCATAAAACCAGTCACATAAGAATAATGCAGCATTTTTTTGTCCCCTCTCCCTGCCACACAGCCATAGCTCACTAATAAAAGCACGCTTACTCTGGTGGCTCCCCAGGTAATTGCATCACACCCCTGCTCAGCTTCCAGGAGTTTGCAGCTCAGAAAGGACAGACGGTGGGACGAGGCAGAAGAGACCCCAAGGCAGCCCCAGTGGGGCTCGGCAGTGTCCGAGGCAGCCCATAGTGCTGGGGCACTGGGGAACACTGGGCTTCAGCTACTCCATCACCCCAGGTGTCCCTCTTTCAGCAACCACTGCCAAGCAGCGACCACTGCCCACATTAGAGTGCAGGCGAGTCTTTGCCACGGCCCTCTCCCCACAGGGATGAGTTATGGCCAACGTGTTTTAATCAACGACTTAACCCTCAGCTTTTTGGATCCACCTGTAACCCCCAGTGTTTCATCAAACTTTATTCTTACCCTCTTTGTAAGGGTACACACACTTAACAAGATTAGACAGTGGTAGTATTTCTTAAGCGTGTGCCATAAATACTCTCTCATATGCCAGACTGAAAGCTTTCTCTCTCATGTTTGGTGACCCTCAAATCACACTTCTTTCAGTTCACCCAACTGTTACAGTAACAGCAAAAGCAACAAGATGGAAATAGAAAAATCCCACACACACCCACACTTTAGGCTATATTCACAAAAAGGGACAACCTCCCATCTAAGACGCGACCAGCTCTGGGGTAAAATGAATTCTGGTTTGCGAAGCAACGTAACTTCCCATACAGTCTTGGAGAAAAGACAAGTTTTGCCTGAGCCAGCTCTGCTCAGCTAAAGCAAACACTAGAGTAACAGGAATTTCTCCTTTGCGGAGAGAGCATCCCTGGAAGCCATCCTACACGCTAAACGGCACAGCATGCCGACTGCTAACTTTGTAAAACTGGCCAAGAGAAACTGAAAAATGTGAACCTGTATTTTCCAGGAAGCTAAGACTAAGATTTGGATAACCAAGGAGTTGCCCTGTAGTTGGGACAAGAGCAACAGTAAAGGAAGCGGAGAACGAACCACCAAGGCAGCGGTGCAAGTTCTCATTTGCGATGCTAGAGCTGCTTTATATGCTGAGCTCCCATCCTTCAACAGCAGGTCAATGTTTTAATGTGGATTGGGCACATAAATGCAGATCAATTTATGCATTAAAAAAAATCATCTACATGTGCATTTATTTCAATTTCATTTTAGTGAATCAGGTCCTGATTCAATGCTAACTGAAAACCCTTGAAATAACTGCGAGCTTGCTCATAGCCAATTCTGTGTCACCGCTATGAAATTAGTAGTGAAATTAAATGGCTCAACAGTGCTAAGACATTCCCCAACTACTCCAGCAAGCAGTCGCTCACCTCTAAGGTTAACAGGATAAAGGCTGGATAAAGAAACTACTCATTATACCAGCTCTACAAAGAAGCAATTATGAGACTTTATAAAGTGGTTTCAAATATATTTTGCAAACTAGGACTCAGACAAATATTAGTGGCAGCAAATTACAGTACTTAGCAGAATTATCACCAGAAAAGAGACTCTTTTAATCTATAAAAAATATCAACAAAAGATGTAAATATGGACTCCTCGATGGGTGGTATATCTTGAAGAAAATATACATCTAATCTCACAGTGTGTTACCTCCAGTACCTGGAGAGAAGGTTAACAATTCAGAGCTGTTTCCTACAGCTATAGAATATATTTTGATGTAGATTTGTAGATATCACAGACTTAAAATCTATTGTATAATCACAGGGCAAGTGCAAGGAACCTGGGGACATACTTCTCTACAGTAAAGTGCTGGAACACTGGCTTTCATTTTAATCAATGTTACTCCCTGTTTTTAACAAATTATATTCCATTCTGTGGCCTCTTGGTTCTATTTTTCTCAGCGTAAACAGCAACAGCGTTTCCACCACCACACGTACAATTTGCAGGCTGTCTATTGGCATTACACACGCCTTTATCTCCACGTGTGACAGGCAAGGGGGAGAGAACAGAGTCACCCTCCCAGCACCTCGTGACAAACACCAGGTCATGATCTCGTTCTCATCACCATAAACCCAGAGCAACCCTACTCGGGTACCAGCAAACGCTGCTCTGTGTTAAACCGCACACACCAGCAGGGGATCTGTTGGTGATCTAGGGATTCACAAGCCAATATCCCCAAGCTTTCCATTCCCAGCATTCCCATTCATGTCAATACAAATGGTGGGAACCAGCACCTTGGGATGCCAAGCAATGATTGCAGGTTTACCTCAGGGTAACACAAAGAAGAATTTCTCTATCCTGTCACACACACTTCACATATAAATACCCTGAACATCAAGCTGCAATGCAAGGAGTCAAAGATCCCTCCAGCTTTGGTCTCCCCTTGCTCAAAGCACAAAGCTCTCCAGTGGAGGCCAGTGCTTGCTGAACTTTACCAACTACTGTCACAAGCAGAAAACACTTCTGTGACTCCCTGGCATTTCTTTCTCTGAAGTTTTTAGCCTCTTCTTCATCAAAGGAACAATATGCACATTTTTAAATTCCGTCCATTCAAATCTTATACAACAAGTTTTTTTGGCTGGCACTCCAGCAGGTCTGCAAAGTAGCCCTGGTCACATACTCCTGTGTGCAAAGGAGACAAGCTCCAGGGTGGTGGCAATCACTGCAGCTTCCCCTCTCTTTCCATGAGGAACTTCACCCCTATCCCAACCACAGTCCCAACAAGATTTACCTGTGAGCACGTTGTAGCTGCCAGTGCTGAGCATCTGAGACCCTCTGCATTAACTAAACACAACTGGGAAGAGAGCTTCCATGGGCTCTTTAACCCTTCCTCCCTTCACTCATTCTAATTTGCGTTTGGCAAGCTCCAAAACATTCAGAGGTCAGGTTTTAGCTTAATTAAGAAACCACAAAAATCCAGACAGTCATCCAAACCTTCTGAGCACTTGGAGTGTGGGAAAGTAAAGTAAGAAAATCATGTGCCAGCAATTTCGTGGAAGATTTCTAGTGTTTGCTGCTCTGAACAAAGCTTGAAAATACCAGAACCGTTTTTCTCCCTCACACTGAACTTGAGCACTGCAGAGACCCAATGGAAAACTCAATGCAAAACACCTGAGCCCTGGTGCATTATCACTTGCAGCTGCTGATTTTCCAGTATCCCTCAGTTATTTTTCAGACTCCTTCCCAGGAAAACTGCTGGGGATACCACTTTTACCTTTTCCTGTTATATACCATGTCTAAAGTTTTCTTCAGCAGTTTCTTAATTTTTAAAACCTGTCTTCCTAAATTTAGAAAAAAAAAAAATATAAAAATCCTCCCCTTTTTTCCCCAGGTGGGTATAATTCTTCCCTTACTTCTCCACATTTGATATCTGACTCCTGGATGAAATAGCACAGAGCTGCAGCATCAGCAGTTCCTGAAGGGACCATCCCTTTCCCTTACTATTTGGATAATGGTTGCTCCATGAGATCAATTAAAAGAAGAAAATGAAAACGGGAATTGATACCTGAGCCTAGACCCTCACCCAAGCCGAGGGCACCAACAATTGCAGAGATAATTTAGCAGTGCTCTTCTGCCCTCGTTTTGTCCATGTTTATTTATGCATCTTTCTGTTATAAGCATCACGCATTAAAGTCAATAGCCTACCACTGCTTATCAGAAAACAAGTGGAGCCAGACCTGGACTTCTATAAATAAGATTTATTCTATTGGCTAAATAATGACATCTAAACCGGTCTGATTTAACTGACTATGGCAGTTCTTAGAGCAAAATTTAATTACACTTTGTACTTATTACAGTTCCTTTGTGTGCCTCTTGCTTCCCAGCAATTTTGAAATATAGACTTAAGTCTGCTATACAATACATCTCCATACCTATGGTGACATGTGCTAACAGATGGCACCACCAGCACAGAGCAGCAGATCAGCGTGAGTTGTCAGTTTTGGTGGCCACGTTTTCCCTGAAGTTATCACAGCCCAACACAAAATGGCATGAAATAATCACCGGCCATTTCCCACGGGCTCAGGGAAGAGCATGACTCAGCACCGGTGCTTTTTATAACATCCAAACACTTAACTTCCTAGAAATGCTTTCATATTTATGGAACGCATTCATTATGGAAGCCTGCTAAGTAACTGATGCGCTGGGATGATGCTGCTCAACCATAAATGCAGCAAGAGCACTGACATCTGGGGTCCTCGGGTGGGCTGGGCAGCAGCGCGCCGCCGGCAAGGAGGAGAGAAAGGACGGGTGTTTGTGTCCGTGGGATAATATTGCTCTATAAAATTATATTAGATGTGCATTAGGGGCTGTAACAGAAGCCAGTAAGAGTAAAGGATATGCACAAGCAGGAAAGAGAAGGGCAGGCGGGGGCAATGGGAAACGTTAGCACGGCTCTGCCTTCCCACCCCAGCCCTGCGCCGTGGGAGGCCACCAGGCACAAAGCAGGGGACGAGCCACAAAGCCTGGTGTCACACCTTACATTCAGGTTTCACATGCACTTTATCACGTTCAGAGGAAATTCAGGACTAGCCCGAGCTGGGGCTCAGCTTTACCCATGACCGATACACCAACGTTAAGAAAACAGACCGTGGTTGAAGATACAGGCACATACTCCTAATGCAATTTAAAGATGGGATACACTAAACCTCGTCTTCCCTCCAAACTCTCAAACTTCAGAGCCCCTTAGGATCTATCCTACACTTGCTATCATCTCATTACTAAATTTCCCGAATCCACACCCCAAACACATTTTGGCACAGCTTTGCGATACCTGCAAACAGCCCTCGGAGCTGGGAGCGCTGGAGCTGCTGCCCACCTCACCAGAGCCAGGTGCACACCTCAGCGCCTGCCCAATTTCAGGTCTGGGGTGGTTGAAGAGCATCATGGGGAATGTAGTCCTCCCCTCCTCCTCTTCTTCTCCTTCATCTTCTTTTCCCCTCTCCCTGTGCCCAGCACACACATCCCCCTGGGATCCTCGGACCAGGGATGTCAGGTGGAGGGAGCCCGGGCTCAGCTGGGGCATCCCCAAGAAGCAGCACCTTTCTTCACAGCCTCCAAGGACACAACTGTCTCCTGCCATTTTGGACCTTCATCTGGGGACAGCTTCCACAGAAGCTGAGTTTAGCTACGTTTAACTGCCGCAGCAGATTTTTCTGTTGCTTTTTTGTTTTAGCATTTATGACTGTCCAAGCACTGAATATTTATATTTTTTTAAAGGATTCATTGTTCTTCCATTGATGCCTGAAATCAAGGTCTCAAAGCAACGTCCTCCAAATCTTTTATGGAGGACAATCTATATTTTTTTTTTTAATGATTGGTGAAATATTCTTAGTTTGTGTGTTTGCATGCGGAAAACCACTTAGGTGCAGCTTAAATATGACTAAGTGGACTACAGACATTTCAGAGGATAGGATGTTACTAGGCAGATAAGAATTTCAGATGCAAAACTGAAAGTATAATTGGCATATGAACAGGTAGCGGGAAACTGTGTGGAATACATTTTCTGAAGATCTACATTTTCACCATTTCTCTGTAGTGGAATTGCATCAGCCCATGATTTTCACCATCAAAGCCTGCAGTGTCGTAACCTACTGCAAAATTGTGGCCTTAGGGTTCAGTAAATTACTGTAAAATAATTTTAAATGTTTGCTGTTTTCTTCCAAAATGCAAAATACAGAATGAAGGCCTCAAACAACATCACATGGAAATAACGGTGTTGGTTGTGGGTGCTGCTGGGGTGCCAGTCCCGAGGCAGACCCACCGTGGTGGAGCTGGTGGGTCCCCACACGGCGCTGGTGACCTCGTGGGGGCTGGGTCTGTGCCTCAGGCACGCTTAACGGCATATAAATTTGGATTAGGAGCTGAATCCACGGCACAATGTTTCTTTCAAGCTATAAGGCCGAGAAGAATAAAAATTTTACAGGAAGATGGGTCCAGTTTTAATTGCAGCAGCACAAATACAAGCCTGGCAAAGCCCTGCAGAATAGACACCTCTTAGCATTTCCCTCTCAGAACCACCGCAAAACACATGAAAGGTCATATACAAGATAGGATTTGACACAATAAGATTTCACTCCCATGTTAATGCACCTCAGATCAAGCCTGCAAAAGTGAAATAATAAATTTAGGAAAACAAGCAAAATGACCCTACTGGTTGGTTGGTTTTCTAGATACCATCTACATATTTTAGAAACGTACAACCTTCTAATAGAAATGAATAAACTACTCAACCATAAAGTTGCTATAGAAGATATGCTTGTTCTGATTGGAAAGGGCATCTGCTATCTGCAATATTGATAATACTTTTCAAATTTCATCTGCTTTTGTTTGCATTCTGTGTCGTCTGTTTAAACACACTGGGAATAATAATGAATCCCAGCATTATCTCCACTTTTTCAAGGCCGAACATATAACTTTATCACAAAAATAATTAAAATTCTTTGGCACTCTTGTATCTTTTCCATTAAACGTTATCAAGCAGTGACAATAAACTAACATCAGTCCAAGGCTGCCCATATGCTGCTTTTAAAAAGAATGCATTTGTCCCAGGGTGAGATACATGAATTTTGTGTTTACAGGGTCAAACAATTCCAAAGTTTTTTACAGTGTAAGGACTAAAAAAATCTGTGCGTGCACACACACATGCAAATGCACACACACAGACGCGTGTACACACACACACACACACAGAGAGCTGAGGATATTGGGTTCAGAGGGAACACCTACAAACTGGTTTGTTAGAACTTCCTTTCGCAGACAAATCTTAGCAGCTTAATAATTTGGAGAACTAAAGATATAAATATTTTGCATACTTGTGCAACGCAGTCAGTCCAATAAACGATGCTCTAAAACATTCTTGGATGTCATATGCAGTTAATCTCAGACGTAGCGAATTAATTTTTTCTGAACTGAATTTCATATATAGGGCTATATATGATCTCCTACATATAGGAATAATGTTGCAACTTTATCTTGAAATTAATAATTTTACTTCATTATGCTTATCATCTTTTATAAACCACAGTTCCTTTGTTATCCAAGGTAAAAGAAAACAATACACATTCTCTGTTAATCATTGCTCAATATTGATTAATACTCATTAGTTATTTAAGAAAGAAGCCACCGACAGTTCATTTTTTCATGCACCTTTAATTATTTGCCAACAAAAACCAGTGTAGGTTTTAGAATACATTGCTAGAATATCTAACTCTGAAGTCTTTATAATTTTTTATAAACGTGTACTAACTTCTGCTTAAAATGTAGTAAAGCAATGATGTTGATCTCATTTCAATACCACATACACAGTATTGCATAGTAATGCACTGGCTTTTATAAGCCAGGAAACAGTACCAACTCACTAAACAGATCCATCAGGATAATTGAAGAACTCATTTCAGGAGAACTCCCATATGAAGGCAGAAATGTTAAAAGATGTTAAATTTTCTTTTTGTGTATTGTTGGCTCGCTTGATAAGCAGAAGCAAGTTTATACAGCTCTGCAGCTAGTGTAGAATGCTTAAGCAAGAAATCCATAACTTTTAATATGATGAGATTGTCCTGCTAGGAGAGATGGATTTTTTCCAATATCACTGCTAACAAACAAGTAGAGTTTCCTGTATCAGCACATTTCTGTTTCTACTCTGCAGCACACATGTGCTTCATTTAGAAACAATACATGGCTCAACATTTTTGGCATATTAAAAATGAGACAAGTACGTTAGATTAGTTGATGGACAGGTATCCTAACAGGTTTCTTTGGAGAATGAGTACAAAATCTTGTACAGATAGACACACTGACAAGGTTGAAAAAAAAAAAAAGGGGGGGGGGGGGGGGGAAGTGTGAAGTTATTTGTGTTAACTTCCCTTCCAAGATTTAGTGGCAATGTTACTTACTGGAGTGACTGCTCAGTGGACAGATAATGTCACACAGTGTCTTATTACATGATTTCAAACCCCTGTGCACAATCTCACTTGCTGCAGAAAACTTAAATATGTTTCAGGTAGGAGCTAAATAAAAGACATTACTTTTCATCTGCTTTTTCACTTAATGCTAATATAGTCACTTGTCAGTGGATGTAAAAGTAAAGGAGACAAGGGTTTATTTTTATACCTCACAGAACAGCAACTGGTGATTTCCCTTAGATCATTGCTTTTGTGTGTGCAGGCACTAAGCTTTTTTCTTTTAATATTTTAGACATACTTTATTTTTTATTCAAAACAGTTTTATCCCAACTTTGACACGCCGATATTGTCAGGAAAGGAGGTGTGATGTTTAAATGTTACTAGGTATTTTTTCCCGTTATATCTTATGAATGTAGGTGGTGCATCTCATTAATCCTAGAGCTAATCACCAGGCTCACGTTATTCATTTCTTCGAAGGTTTGGCTGAAGACATGACTTTGTGGTTCACTTTGGAGGATTTATAGCACATACGTCTCAATGAGCAGTCGATAGGGATGTGGAGCTGAACTGCCGCTCGGACGGGGGCTGCTCGGCAGCAGCACCGCTCTGCCCGGCTGCAAGGGCCCTTCCTGGGGAAAAACACATCCCAAAAAACACACGAGGTGCTCCACACACAATGAACGAGAACGTGCTCTCACTCTTTGTGTTCTGCGTTTAGAAAAAAACAGCATGGAGACCTACAAAATCTCCATGAGAGACGACGTGAAGGTGAGGCAGACGCCAGCCTTCCTCCTGCGCTCCATCCCTGCACCCCTTGGGCAGGCGAGGGGACCACTCCGTTTTCTTCTGATGACCAAGTCCCTCTGAGGGATGCTCTGCAGAGTTACTGTTTTGGCTGCAGCCACGGGAGCATCCCGTCAAGCCATCGGTGTGGAGCGGCTGGGCTTGCCCCGGGGCCAGACCCAGCTGTGAGACGTGCAGGATGCGAGACGTGGCGTGACATCGCAGAAGGGAGCCCAGTGCAGGCACTGGAGACCACAGCTCTCATAACAGAAGCGTAACCGGGACAGGCCTGCCTCAGCTGGTGCTCAGCAGAAGATGAAAGCAAGCTGCAAGGAATGGCACTGGTGACCACGGGTAGCAGCAGGGAGAGAGCACTCCCCCCCCCCGTCACTCTGCTTTCAGCCCGTGCACAGCAGGATCTGGCAGGACGGACCTGGAGCCTTCATTCAGGTTAATTATCAGAATGTTGCAGCTTCCCTTCTTTGCTTTCTTTTTCACCTTCTTCCCTTTTCCTACCTAACCTCCCTTTGGTTTTCTCAAGTATGTACGCCTACTCAATTCAATTAGCCTTGGATACAGCACCGAGGCCTCAGATACCTGTAGTCATTATCCCAAGCACTTTTCATAAGAGTATGGATATTAGTCCCAAAGTCCTGGCAAAATTCCAGCTAAGCTAATGTATGTACAGTCTAACCTCCGCAAACGTATCTCTTAGTTTTAAATGGAGGAGTTATTCTTCATTTTCTCTCCTTACTTTGCTGTGCAGAGTTTCTTGTAGAGTTAAACTTGTTCTCCATGGCAGAACGATGCAGGATTTTTCAGTCTTACCCGCCTTGCAACATTTGGTATTTTTCTTTAAGCTGCTGCTTCTGGACTCCTGAGACTGCAAGAATCCCGGTTCCCAACCCCTCCCTTTTTTAAAAAACAAGTCTCTAATCCTCGTCTAAAAAAGCTTAAAGCACAAAGCTCCAAAACAACTAAAAGATGCAACTCGACATCTATTATTATCTTTAAAATATCCCTCAAATTTAAATTAATTCTCATGTTGTCTGAGTCCTGCCCCAGACACGGTCCCGCAGCTGGCCGTGCCGCAGAGCCGGGTCTGAAAGCAGTGATGCCCACCTCTGCCCTCAGCCAACCTGCCTCATCCTTCACAAGCCCACGCCGGTAGCAAGACAGCCACTCCAGATACCTCCGTGTCATAGGGACAGCCATTTTAAGATGCTTTCTCAAGGTTTGGGCTTCCTCTGTGTTTTCCCTCCTGGCAGGATGAGGGATTTATTGCCCAGCCTCCATTACACCGTTCAAAGAGAGGTGCAGCAAACCCCATCTAAGGGAGGGTGCCCAGCTCCCACGAGACGCTGCACAGCCCCCACGGTCCGCTGAGCCACCACTCACACGGGAACATTCAATACTTCCATCGCTTGGCTAGATTGAAGGAAACATGCACATTTCAGATGTTTAACTCCTCTGTTCTCAGTTTGGTAAGTTTTCTTGCCAGGGAGGTAATGGGGCATTTTGGGCACGATCCTTTCCTTCATCCCCTTGGATCTGGAGGTTAAACCAGGCAAGTTTAAATAGCAATTCATTTCATCTGCGGCATTATTTACCGGGGTCCTCTCGTGACAGCCTCACAAACATAATTCATTAGTTCACTCACCTATCTGTACCCCTACCCAGCTACCCAATATTCGAAGACAATCAGCAAATTAATGATTTCACATTTTCAGCCCATTAAATTATTTATTGCTGGTGTCAATAGAAAGTTTTTAGAAGGTAAAATATCTTTGTATATTGACTGCCAATTCTACATGGATGTAATGGCACCAGGCAGTGTACCACATCATGAAATAAAAATTAAATTGTAGTTGGGCTTTTAAATCAACTCAATTAAAATAAAGAGATTCTTGGCTTGATATAGGGAAATATTTGTATTTCCAATTCTATTTGTTAATACATTGACATATGTGCTATTTTTTAAATGTAGCACTAAGTGCACTTTCTGTCAATGCCATAGATTTTTTAATAGACTGAGAAAATGCATTTCATTTCTTCTTATTTTCCTTCAATACATCATTTGGTTCTGCTTTTTTGCCTGCATGAAATTCATTTTCTAATGGAAATATTTGTTTTGTAAATCAAATATGTATTATGCACAAAATGCAAAGCACAAATTAAATTATGTTAATGAAATGAAAGAGATATGAAATGCATATTTCATGGACAAAACATAACCTCAGCAAACAACCATTTCTTGATAAAATCTTTAAACACAATCTCATTCTGTGACAGACATATTGTTAAAGCAGATAGCACCTCATTTAAATGGTTTCCTTTAATATTAGTGCTTAGTATATAATTGTAAATAACTTTTGGGATGAAAAACCAATAATGAAATACTGTCTTTAATAGTTTGCTATTGATGTCAGCATAAAATTTGTAGTAGTTGAATATTGGAAATTGGGAGTGTGCACACATATAGTCAAAAGCTGTAAATGATTGCATATTTAAATAGAGCTGACTAAGGCAAAGATGTTATAGATATTAGTAATAGGCAGAAAATTATGCTGACCTAACATTATTTGACAAAACCCACTGTTTTAAATTATATATTGGTTACACTTAATGAATAATAGATTCTGTAGGTGTTGTTTCTCAGATCATAATGCTGATGACACTATATGTTGGAGACTTCTTAGTCATCCTTCTGACAACAAAGCAGGTAAAGCTCACAAAGGTCACAAAATTGTATTTATGCGTCTCCCTCCTAGCCTAGACTTCCGCAGGAGAACATTCTCAGAGCCAGGAGAAAAAGACATATTCCAGGTCAACCCTGAACAAATACAATGCAAGAAAAAATCACTTGAAATAAGGCTGGGGATTTCATGTAGGTTTTGGGTTGCTCAGCTCTTCTAAGCAGTAGAGTCATTATATAGATTCCACCGATTTGTTGGGTTTCATCACTGTTTCGCCATCGATCAGATTCGATGGGCTGGCCCGTATCTGTGGCATTCACCTCTCTGTCCTCCTCTCGCAGTTAAGCATACACGAAATCAAGAACAGAGCTCTCAATACATAAGCCAATTCTTTCAGACATTTTAGGGCAGCAAAGAATGTATTAAAATCACCAAAGGGACATCTGTCTCGTCTCTACTATACTATTTTTATCAAAAATGCTAAGAAAGAGAAAGAACATGACGCACAGTTAAAAGAAAAAAAGCAGCACCAAAACTCAGATGATCATTAGAGAGCTGGGAGAAGCCTGTAATCTAACAGGTGATAAGAAGACCAAAGCGCTTATTTGAATGTTGCTATTCTTTGCGTGAAAGCAGGAGAGCTATACATAATTAATTGGGATCTGCTTCATTTTCTGAAGGAGAACATATTTGTTTTTATATTAAGTATTACAGAAGACACTTAAGATTCAGGCGCTGATACCTGATAATTGTTTATCATCTCCTTTTTTGCAGGAGGGGAGAAAGATCGATGGGGAAACCAGGACAGTATTGTCTGGAGGCCTTTGGCTTCTAAGTCACTTTGTTTTTAGGTCTTAGCCTGGTATCATAACTGCCCCTAGGCTGGCTAGTAACTCATTTCATCTTTGCAATGTATGATAAAGCATCTACACTGATTTGTTTAGAGATATCAGCTGTTACCTTTGATAGCAGTGATAAGAGAGCAAAAATAGTAGTCCTCTGACCGCTTTTGAAGAAGCTCGGAGATGCTGTGCTGCGCCCAGGCATGAAACGGGGCCCTCCGTCCCAAGGGTGCAGAGGATGCTGAGTGAGGCCACAGCTGGGATCCAGCATCCCAATGGATGAAGAACCCGGGACACCACGGAGCATTGCTCACGGAGCCTGGGCATGGTCAGAGACAGACTGGTAAAAAGTCAGGTCAGAAGAGACTGCAATAAAAGGGACAGAAAAATCTGTTAAAAGTGCAAGCCTGAGACGATTCCCAACTAATAAAATATATTAACCCAAGATTCAAATTTCTCCCCAGGAGGGGGCTGCTTTCCTCACTGTCCCCACACAGCCCGCAGCAGTTGGGATTGTGCTGCGGCACTGCCCCGTCTGAGCTTTCGCATCCCCAAAGAGCACCTCCGGGTGAGAAGGTACCCCCAAAGCCACCGAGGGGCAGACTGCCCCCAGGCTGTGCCCCTCTTCACTGCCTGTGCTCCTCCAGCATCTCCCTCCGCCAGCAGTTCAGTTCAACCTCTGCTGCTCCTGCTGAGGACATCTCTCCAAGAAGGGAGAGGCTTTGTGCCACCCTCTGCATGCTGTCAGCCATCGCCATCGAGATAACTTTCCACTTTGGTCTGAGGGATAGACAGGCTTTTCCGTGCCTTTAGTAATTTTCCCGACAGCCTTGATATCAAATACATAACTCTGAGATAAGCTTGGCAATAAATACGTATAGCAAACACAGCAAGGCAACACAACAGCAAAGAGCTGGGCGACTGGAGAGGAGCTCTCCCACACAGCTCCCCATCCCTACAATAAACTTTATTAATCATTCCTGCCCGATTTCCCTCAATCACAGGCACCTCAGCACCGTGACGGATTCACAGGGACACAGGAAGACGGCACCCCTTTTGTGAATAAAACAGGCCACCAACTTCTGTGCACCCTTCGTTGCTGGACGGCCACAAAACCTGCATGGGGCTCCCAGAAACGGGTGAGCTTTTATCAATTGCGTGGTATTATCTTGTCTAGAGACAGGGTAAAGAATGCTGCCGAGGTATAAAAAGAAGAGGACAGCAAAACGTCTGAATGCAATTAGCAGTATAACCTTCTTTTGCTTCTGGCATAACAAAAAAAAATCAACCAAAATAAACAGTCCAGCTGTGTGAATCTTAGCTCCTTTTGAACCAGGCCATCAAACTGTCTCTCTGCTGTAAAGTAAAAACCTTCCAAACACTTGCAGAATCTCCAGACTTGGCAATTTCCCCAGGATAACCCAGTAAATTGCTAGGGAGAAAAAAAAGTATCCCATGTATCATAAAACACTGGAATTTTATCCCAAACAAAGGCCAAAAACTTCTCCAGAGGGAGAATCCGAAGCCAGATCTCCAGATAGTCAGAGCTAGAGGAAGAGTTTCCTTCCAGTGCATCGAGGAATTCTCCCTGGTAGGTCACAAAGCAGTTTGACTGGAGCACAATAATGCAGGGAAGGCTTGCTAGGGAAGACAATGTCACGGAGAAGGAGCAGGATGTGGGAGCATGGCTGTGACAGATCTTGGGGTCCACAGAGTAAGGTCTCCAGCTACTGAAGGTAACTGTGTCACAGCAGTCTTGCTGGTGTGACATTCATAGCCACCCCCATCTGGTCAAACCAAGCTGGGTACATCCCCTTGCCACAAAACCAGTTCCAGTCTTCCTATATGGTGTTTTTGAGTAGAAACCATGGGACAGATGGTATTCTGAGTCAATGGAATTATGGACATATATAAATCAGAATAAAATCTGGTCCCTAACACTTCCGTTGTGTACATAGCACCTATAGAAGAATAATGGATGCTAAATCTAAATTGTGCTTCCTACACTTATTTCATAGGAAATACAATTTTTTATCCATTTTATCAATTTTCTAAAATGAATCTTTCCCTTTTTCATTATCAAATTTCGATCTCATATCATTTCCAGCACCACCCCAAGCCATTCTGGAGTTCTCGTTTACATCACTAGAGATTAATATTAGGTGTTTGTAAAAGGAGGATATTAGCTTCTCCCTTATATCTGTCAAAATTAATAACTTCTCTATCACAGATAACTCCAGGTCAATATTAGATTCACAGATGTGGCCAGAAATAAAATGTATGGAAATATAATATCTCATTTATAAGTATCCAAAAAGGAAAAAAAAAAAAAAAAAAAAAAGGAAAAAAAAGGAAGTGTTTTCATTATCGAAATTTAGACTGCAACTGTTCAAAAGGTCAAAAGACTTTGAGGGCTGAACATATCTGCCATATGGCCTTAGCCTTTCAAATAGAAAACAAATTGGAGGTCAGCCCAGGGGAGAGGAGAGAAGTGAATTTTCTACAAACAGGGCAAAGGAAGGGATCAGGATTCTCTCCGCATTGAGCGTGTGCTTCTATCTAAACCTACATTGTGGCCAGAAGAAGGACTCCAGACATAAATGTTTGTACAATGATTGATGTAAATACTTGGGTGATGATTGATAATGGTTATGTCTGGCAGATGTCCACCTCCTGCCTGGCTGATCCAACGTGGTACCTCCTGATGTTGTGCTGATTTAAAGGGAATAGCATGTTCAAAGTGACCATATTGCAGCAAGAATATCCTGTGCTCGTGGTCCAGCAGAGACGATGTTGATTATATTTGTTAATGGACCATACTGTTGTCTCCTAAAATCTATCTGATTTAAGAGCATTAGCAGACACAAAGCTCGTCTGTGGCCTGGCTGAGGTAAGGCAGATCTCGGCCATCTCTCACGGAGCACTCCTGACTTGCAGGACTTTCTCCAACTCCCGGCGTTTTTAAGAGTTGTAACAAAGACATGCTCAAATGCTAAACCGCACTCATTGCATTGGAGTCCGACTGCTCTGTTTGATTCCCTAAGTATGGACTGGGCCGGTTAACATCCAGATTTCTGATGTAAAAGTTATTCTCTTGACTTGGACTGGCTTTACTGGCTTACCACCTGCCTGTCCTCGTCTCACCACTGTGACCGCGCCACGGAAGCAGGGGCTCGACGGCTTGTACACAACACACAGGCTGAAGAGATGAAGAGGAAAAGAGAGTTGAGAACACGACATCTATTTTTTACGTAGGTTTCAAGGGAGAAGGTGAGAAAATACATGCTGTGGGAATACAACAGAGGAGAAGCTGTATGAGTTATGCTTTCAGAAGTAAATAACGCAGGAGCCAGTGATTTAAAGGCTGTTAAATGAATTTTACCAACTATTTTATTCAGTGTGATCAAAATTATATCACTCATGTTCTTACTAATATATCCCATTTGGCTCAATAATCTTTTCTTTGTAATTACAGGTGAAGAGGTCATTTTAAAAAAGCCTGCAATGGGCTTTAAAGAATTATGCTGCTTTCATTTTGTGTTTATAAGCAATTGAGGACAGAGGATAAAATTAACTAGTGCTACTTTCTATGAGAAAAATATTAAAATGCCCTCAGTTCACATCCTCATTTGCCCAAAGGAGTTTTTCCTATTGCTCTGCTTCAGCCACTGGCTGTGTGCACTGCCTGCTCCCTGCAGCTGGGTGGGCAGCACGGCACCAGCCACCAACCTGCCAACGGGGAAACATCCTCTCTCCCCCTTTTCTTCCTCAGCTCCTCAAACTCTGGATAACCCACAGTAAAACCCTTTTAACAAGGCTCCGTTGCTCGCAGACGCAGTTAAAACTTTGCAAAAATAAACAGGAGATGTTCTTTTTGTTTTTTTTTTTTTTCCTGCAGCTTTGGGGTCTGTTTCAAGGGTGGAAAGAAGCAGCCCTACCTGGGCGTAAGGCACGGGGAAGGGAGAGCGAAGCAGCTGGCTGGGGAAAAGCAACACCTTTAACAGGAGGACTTCCAGGGAGGGACACTTATATCCCTCTATTTTCTCGTTGGGTGTTTTATGCTGCGTTGAGATCACAGCTGTCCACATGGCCTGTCTGTCCTTCTTGACCTGGAGCGAAGCTCTGGGCACGGGGAGGCACTGAAGGCAGCATAAACGCCGCTCGCCTCCACGAACTCCCACTTGTCTCCTTGTCGCCTTGATGCTGATGCTGTTTTCACAAAGGACCACATTTCTGCAAAATTTAAAAAAAAAATAAAAATCCTCAAGCCTTGATGTTTCCAAGTCGTGCTGTGAAACCTTCTTCAAATGAAGAATGAATGCCGAAGTATCAAGTGAACACCCCGTGGCTGGTGCCCAGGACCCCAGGGACAGGTACCTACTGGGCAACTGGTAGCACCGGAGCAGGCAGCTCCGCTCGCTCCGAAGGTCCCTTTTGAGTAGGCCCGTTCTTCCTTCTGAGCATCATATATACAAAAAGATACGTCTTTATAAAGGAAAGCATTCCCTGACCCATCGCTCCACATTTTAGTTTGAAGTGCTGTTTGTCATCACTAAGCACTACTCTCCCAGCCAATGAGTGGTATTTCTCCCTGGAGTTGCTCTCTGCTTTGATAGGGTGTGAATACCTGAAACAGCTATGGTGCGCTATTAATCGTTATTCATGCTTGGCTCCTAGCGGGGAAACACAAAAGCTGCCACATGAACTGTTCTACTTCAAGATGATACCAATATGTATAATATTTCAAAAGAGGGGGAAAATATCTTTGTGACCTAACCTAGCTGAACGCACAAAAACAAAGACATCTCCTCTGCTGAGAAGGGTAAATTATTGAAATGGGACTCGGAGAAGATCAATTAATCAGCCCGTTCCCTCATGTACAAACACAACTCTTAGACCTCTGTTCTGAGAGGCTTACGCATACCTCTGCAAAGACATTCCCCACTTCTAGTGGTTTTTCTTACATTAGAAATTAGGAAGATAAAAAAGGTGTTGCCCCTTCAGTTTCAATCAGCTCCAAAGACTGGGTTAGGGTTGGGGGCTTCCAAGTCTAACCTTATCGCTGGGAGAAGGGGTCGGAGGACTAAAGAGAAGGAGAAGGAAGAGGAGGAGGAGGAGGGGAATGAGGAGGAAGGCTGCCTGTCTGATACTGCAATGAGGTCAAGGCAGGTAGGGTAGGTCATCTGAGCAAGGCAGCGATGGAGAAACAGGAGCCTACAAAGAAGGTGGGAAGCACAATGCATTGCAGATGACTTTTTAACAGAGTTTTGGAAAAAGCAGTTGCAACTCACTCTGCTTCCCAGGCGGCCCAGAGAGGACCTGGGGCCGGGGAGCAGACACCCACCTGTCACTCAGGACTGCTTACAGGAATGCTGGATGCTCAGCAACCAATGAGTGTATCCTGGCCATGAGTACATGGGAGATTCACAAGAGAAAAAGGCTTCTAGCCATCAGAACAAGGAAATTTGGAGCCAATTTCCAAGCTAGTTTTGGAGGAAATTTCCAAGCTAATCAGTTTTAAGATGCCACCTGTGCAGTTTATGGTGAGTTTAGGCTAATGTTCTTGTAATACCAGGACTAGAGATTCCTTCTCACTCTGTCTTCTTCTGGGGAAAAAAAAGGGGAAAGAAAAAAACAACCCAACAATCTTCAACAAGTGAAATGTATTTTTGGTGCATTTGATGGACGTTGTCACACAGGGCTGGGCGGGAGCTCTAAAAAAACAAAAAGTCTGCAAATATTCATTCACATTTTTAAATGAATTTACTGCAGCCACGTTGATTTCCCTCTGGGATTTGCTTTCTGCACACTTTTGAGCAATCAAGTTTTACTGGGCAAATGTTTGCACAAGACAAATTTCAAAATTGCATGCGGAGACAGAATTTTTTGTGTTTTCATGCCAAACATGCTTGTAGGCTTCTCCAATGAGCAGGCAGAAACAATATCATGTGATTTATCTGACCCATCACAACCAACCCACATACCTTGACTAACGAAGATCAGACACCCACAGTTGTTTGTGATCAAGACACAGAGTTGTTTTTTTAATTACAAAGCTATCCATCAGTAATTTCAAATAATAAGTAAATTGGAGGGAATTGTGATCTGTCTCCAGATAGTCTGTGAGCAGAGAAAGCAGCTAAATTTGTTGAATAAATTATTCATTATGGATTATTCGCTCAGCTCTACTGCAATAGCAGTGACATTGTTTAATTTAATAGCACATTAAGGGATCTTTTTCCTTACACAAATGAGTGCATTGCTCCCAGCAAGTTGACTCTTGAAGATGCAATACTGGAAACCTGTAAGAACACCTACCCCTGTCCAAGGCTTCAATTAGGTTTTGAGTAGAAAAGACCTTCCTAGTACACCACCGACTATATTTGGCTACAGTCCTTCTGCGGGGATACAAATTTCCTTGGCAAAATACGGAGCTATGTAAGTCTTGTAAAAAAAAAAAAACAACCAACTAGAAACCAAGCACATGGGTTTATTTTCTTCACTGAGAAATTGACTGTACTTGGAGATGGATCTGAAAATCCTAAAGCCAAGAGAAATCAACTTTTATTCAGACCTCATTTGGTCCTGGAGAGGCAAGTGCATTTTATCTGAGCCCTGTATTTCTTTATCTTCCACTGCAAAAGTCTAGCAGCTCCTCTCCCCATCACCAGCTGTGCTGGAGCCCAAAACTCAAAGCCAAACCCAAGAATAGTGAAACTCTGCCAACCAAACCAACCCTTTCTGAACAGCCACTGCAGGAATACCAGTCCTGGTGGTTTTATTGATCCTGTTGGTTCTCATGAAGACAATATAAAGGATGGTGAATGTTTTTATAGCTCACTTACAAGTAACTACCTGTGGAGGAAACCTCTCTGGTAACTTTTTTTCCTCTGAGAAATGAGGATCTTCAAAGTCCCAAAGATCTACCACAAAACCAGCTGCAAAGTGACCCAGCCCTGGCCATATTCTTTGATCACTTTTTCAGATGTGACTCATCCAGACTGTCTCTCTCCATCATCACAGAATCACAGAATGGTTTGGGTTGGAAGGGACCTTAAAGATCATCTAGTTCCAACCCCCCTGCCATGGGCAGGGACACCTCCCACCAGACCAGATTACTCGAAGCCCCATCCAGCCTAGTCTTGAACACCTCCAGGGATGGGGCATCCACAGCTTCTTAGGGCAACCTGTTCCAGTGCCCAGAGCTGGTCGAGCGTGGGGAGCACTGGGCTGACCTGCACCCTCCAGCGCTGCCCAAGGACACACACACCTGTGTCTTGGCTGCCTCCATCCCCTCTAACACAACCACAACTCCTGCTTTTCAGTTCAGACCCAGCACATCCTTCCAGCATAGCACCAAGTTAACGTTCTTGGCTCTAACGGAGCCCACAGAAGTGAGGGTCGGGGACCAGCGAGTTCCAGGCGGGCAGCAGAGGCTGAAGCTCGAGCCCTTAGAAACCCTCATGCCGAGAAGCGTGATGTTTGTGGGACCCTGACTGCGAGTGCCACACACAAGCACGGGAAAGGGCTCTCCTCAGCGGAGGTAAATTAGTTTTCTGCCACTGATGAGAGTGGAAAAGAAAATAAATAATGTATATCTTTCATTTGGGTTAGGAAGAGCTGAAAAAACACAAACAGCGAGTGAATACATCAATGGGATTGCGTTGCCCATTCATGGATGCGAAATGTCATACCCTGAAATATCTTGATTCTGGCCCAAATACAAATACAAGGAGAAACACAGGCACGTGCAGAGATCTCTGATCTGCTCTGATTTATCTCCTCTGCGCTTTTTGACGCCACGCTTTTTTGAAACAGGGCTCCCCCTGAGTAATGACCTGTGGGTAGCAGGTACGGTGCCGCCTCCCAGGCAATCTGTTACAGCAGACAAGAAACAGATTTCTCAGCCCTACCAGACTCCTCTCCAGCACAGTGCGTTTCCCGCTGGCTCTCTCCAGCGCCCGGGCTGTTGCAGAGCAGGCAGTGCCTGGGTGTCCGCGCTCTGCACCACACCGAAAGCCAGAGGAGCAACAGTCCTGGCACGAAGGGCTCGATGCAGCAAGGACAGGCACGCAGACACATGATTAACAAAGATTGTGAGCATTTGTGCTGTATCAGATCCTCAGTGAATATTCCCCTTCTCTCATAATTTCTTTCTTTTTCAGCAGGCATTATAACTCAGCATTGAAAACAAGGTGGGAAACCTTCAGTGGCCAGTTTAGGGCTCAAACCTCTGTTGTTTATGTATATACATACACTACACATATAAAAATACCGAATACATTCCTGGCCATTCACTTTCTGCACCATGTTACACCTATAAAACAGAAAGATGAGTGTGGTCAGGGAGTAAAATTAAAGAAAAGCAACAGGGCACCTACAAATACCAAAACATTAAAGAAAAGGGAGAGCAATGACACACAAATCCTCGAAGTCCCATCAGAGCAACTTCACTGAGCCAGCAGCAGGTACAAGGAGAATCCATCCAGGCAGGTGCAGGCCTTTCTCCTTCCCTCCTTTGGCACAACAATTACCCTTTCTTCATGTATTATATTTAATATCTAATATATTATACGTTAAGCTACAGTATTGCATTCATTTTAGCCTACCCACAGGCAAGTTGCCCTGTTATGCCTCCAAGAATCTATACCATATCATTCTGCCTATAACCTTAAAATTGAAATGCCATGTCATATTTTCTACCACCAGTAGCAAGTGTTATCTTACCTTACATTCTATTATATCATTGTACTTTCCTCCCTGCTTGATAAGCTGTCAATATTGTTTTGGCAAGAGAAATTTCCATCTCATGCATCAGATGATCTCCATGACCTTTAAGCGAGTTGCCAGTAAGATAATTTACTCACATTGTTGTGACAAAATAATATCTCTCCTGCCCAGGTCACATGACATGATCATTACATGATTTTCCCAAAATGATTAAATTTTGCACATTTGGGGGGTTGAAGACCTCTGTAGAAAATTGAAATTACTAGATTGCTTATCATTTCAGTTAACTACAAGGAGTTAAAAAGGCTACTTGCCATTGCTTCGCCCAAGGAGCACATCCCGAATTCCCACACTACACATAACTCTCTTTTTTAACTTAAGTCTCTTTTTTTACTTTTTCTTTTTTTTAACTGCTCAGTCTTTCGCAAGAAATGTTTTAATACAATCGTCTTTGCAGCGCCTTGTATTAGCAGGAGGATGTGATCACAAATATCACATCCTTTTGGCATCTTTTTGGCTCTCTGCGCATAACAAAAATGTCAAACAGATTTTAATGAAAGGCTGCATGCTTGTGGGTATTGACAGTTTGACATAGAATCCTAATTTTCAGATGTCTTGTTCTTACTGTTTTTAACACACAAATACTTGCAGTATAAGAGCAAGGCACCAAAACCACGGAGAGCCAGTATTTATATACCGTCCTCCTATTCTCAATGGGCTCCGCTCAGCAACATGCCCAATTTCTGTGGTTTTTGGCCTGAGAGCTTTTGCAGCTCTGCTGCAATCATGTCTAATCCCAATTTAGAAACCAAATTATTTCTTTTCCTCACCCGCAGAGCCTGGGCTCCCGCCGCTGCTGCACCCTCATGGGGGTGTGTGCGGGGGGCAGCGGGGCAGCCCCAGCCAGGGATGGGGCGCAACGTGGGGGTGCAGAGATGCCGGGGGGGGGGGGGGGAGGCATGGACATGGATGTCCCTGCACGGAAACACACCCCATCTGCTCGCACGCTGGATGCCAGCTTCACGGGCTGGAGACACCATCCCACGAAGGACAGCAGGGACCAGGAGAGGTCTCTGCACCAGGGGTCCCTCGAGGTACCCATGCATAGGGAATGCACATGCATATATATTCATATTTATTTATTTAACTGCGGTTGGGCTTCCTCCTCCTGCGGCTCACTGTGCTGGAGTGAGTGACAGCTCTTTGTTTCCCTGTAGGGAAAACGTCAAGACTTCAGAAAAGGGGCGTGTGGCTCCCTCCATCATTTCACTTGACTACTTCCTATCTCAAGTGCCCTGTACCGTTATCATCGGCTACTTCTGCACATGAGTAAGGGAAGATCAGATCAGCTGTTTATTTTATGAGATATTAGAGAATAATAAAAACTGAAATTGGAGCTGAATGGCATCGGGAAACTCCACTGGGTAAGATATTCTCCAAAGTTTCTCACAGGCAAAAGTTTAAGGCAGCCATTATCTTTGTCAGCTTTAAAATCCCTCACGTCTGTGGACTCCACCAGGTCTTCTCCTCGTACAACTAGAGACTCACCTCCAGGACTTCCCTCCCACTGTCCTATGGCAGCAAGGCAGAGCACTTCTTCCTGGGCATCTGCTCCTTGAAAGTGCCCCTTTCTCCCCGTATGCTACACTGATTACCCTTGGTGTTAACGACGCCTCCCAGTTTCGTGTGGTGAGGAAATCTCCTCAGCACGTTCCCTTGTCCTCAAGATCAGGTTGGAGACTGGTCCCGAGAGGCAACCGCTGGCTTCTCCCTAGACCAGTACTTTGTCTTTCAGCGTGACCCAGCCCCGTCTCCCTCCCCTGGCTCGCTGTTCAGGTACTTATCTTGTCTTAATAATTTCCCACGTGGCATTGTATCAAATACTTTACTGTGAGAGATGAAATCTACTTCATTTCTTTTATCGAGAAAATCAATGATCTTATCAAAGCAAGATATCAGGTTCGTCTGGCGTAATCTACACTTGGTAAAGCTATGTGGCATTTTAGACCATTTTGCAATTACTTCTTTGGTTATTATTTCTACAAAACCATGTCCCAAGCTTTGCACCTGGCAGACCAGCTCAGGAGCCTCCGTGGCCTGGCTACAGCCCTGCATCTCTGCGTGACTGCAGCCACGCGGCCTCAGACCGCTCCTGGGAGGGCCACCTTCCCTCACACCCTATTTCCCAGTTCAAGAAGGACTGGGGACTGCTGGAGAGGGTACAGAAGAGAACTACAAAGGTGATTAGGGGCCTGGAGCATCTCTCTTACAAGGAAAGGCTGAAGGACTTGGGTCTTTTCAGTCTGGAGAAGAGAAGACTGAGGGGGATCTGATCAATGCCTATAAATACTTAAAGGGTGGGTGTCAGGAGGACGGGGCCAGTCTTTTTTCAGTGGTGCCCAGTGACAGGACAAGAGGTAATAGGCAAAAACTTGAACAGAAGAAGTTCCATCTAAACATGAGGAGGAACTTCTTTACTTTGAGGATGGCAGAGCCCTGGAAGAGGCTGCCCAGAGAGGTGGTGGAGTCTCTGTCTCTGGAGACATTCAGAATCCGCCTGGACACGTTCCTGTGCAACCTGCTCTGGGTGGACCTGCTTTGGCAGGGGGGTTGGACTAGATGATCTCCAGAGGTCCCTTCCAAACCCCATATCATTCTGTGATTCTGTGATTTTCTGATCATATACTCAGACAAAAAAAATTTACATGAAATCATGAAGCACTTTTTTTTTTAATAAATTACTGATTATTTTATTTTATGGGGTTTTGTTCTCCTAAAGCTGTCCTGTGTCTTATGCCTCCATCACCTTCTCTGCCATTCTCCACTATACGTGCAAGTTAGATGGTCTAAGACAGCCTTGGGATGTCATTTTTGTGCTGTTTCCACAAGTCTACCACAGAGACTCCCAACTCCAGAAAACAGGACACGAGCCCAGTCGGGCTTTAGAAACCCAACACTACTATTATTACTTTTTTTTAAAGCAATTTAACAAAGTTTGCATCACTGGCGAAATTCTCACTGCAGCTCTGCAAATAACATCAAAGAGAATGGATCAATGTAATGCCCTATTGACAAAGTCTGAACTATAATACATATATTTTGTACATTTTTATTGTGTTCATGTATGTTGATTCATAGCTAGTTTATCAATAAAAAAACGCTGCGCAAAGTCTTATACTATAACTGTCACCAAAAATTGTTTATTACTAGGATAATAACAAATTTTATGTGGACAGAGATCCTTTGTGGTAAGATGTTGAACTATAAAGAGACGGACAGAATTCCCTGCTCTATAGAGCACCACCCTAAGGGAAGTTGCTGATTTCTATTCACTGTACAGAGCACGCAGGTGTGCACGTATATATCTATATGTCCACACTCATGAAGGTCACATAGGCATCTGCCTCACACAGTTATAAAGTTATTTCCTCCTAAAAAGAGGTGTTAAAAGGCCTACGACATGCTTAAAACATGACAGATTCAAGAACCATGAAGTTAAGCACTTATCAAACTTGGAAGCCACTAATAGCCTCTCATCAATTATACCTCGGAAACAATTACAAAGGGCCAAATACTGCAGCCCTTCATTCAGCAGATCTCCCCTCGAGGTCACCCAGAGGGTTGCTCAATTAAGAGCTGCAGAATTTGGCCCAAACTTAGCAATTTACGTGTCATGCTGCCTATTTTTACAGCGGAGGCTTTCGTGAGGGAGGTCCCCGGCAGCACGGCCGGGATCCCTTCCCCTCTCCCTCTGGATTAACACACAAACAAAACAGCGGAACTTCTTCTTGCCTGTGCACAATAGTTGGGGTTAAGGTACGAAGCATGCAAACATAAATCCTTTTGGAATATTTATTAAAATCCATTTGATTAAATTTGCCAAAATGTATCACAAACTTCCAAAAGGAAAAAAAAGCCTTAACTTTTGAATGTAAAAAAGATGTAAATATACTCCTGGTAAACCTGACCTTTGTGTGCTATACAAAATGACTATAGTCTTGTGTTTCAAAGATATTCTTGCTTGAAAAATACCCATTGTTATGGCATTTCCTTGACTAAGTAGGAATAAGAGAGGTTACGCTTCAGCTATACACAACAATATTATTTCTTTTAATATATAAATGTGCTAAAAGGTACATATATAAAGAACACTGATAGAGCTCCTGGAGCTGTTCTCTGCTTTCTATTGTTACAAACAATAATTTGAGGAGAGAAGAAAAAAAAATCCCACAAAGAAGGATTTCAGCTTAACACGAGCAATACTCCTCCTGCACATCTTTCCTTTTATGCAGTTTTGTTTCAGTGATTTGAGCATGTTCTAATTTTGTCATTCAAGCCATCTGACTTTCACTGCTCTATACAAACAAAACCTAATTTAGTCTGAGATGTTTTAAGTCATAACAATGACGGATGGCCAAGGTTCAGGTGTGCTAGAATATTTAAATACCTAGTCTATATTTTCCTGATATAAAGACAGGCAGCTTTTTGTACTCTGATTAATTATGATTTTGTGTCTGAAAAAAATAGCTCTTTCTATTCTACATTATTAATTGGTTATTTAATTAGGGATTCTGGTAGCTTCAGATGTTGGGTAGCTAAAATTGTGCTGTGGTTTAAAAAAAAAAAAAAAAAAAAAAGACTAGCTCCATACTGTTGCCTTTTTGTATCTTATGAAGGTCACAATAAGATGTGATTGTTTGGCACAGCAGCAGTGAATTATGCCACCCAGACAAGCTTTTAACCTATGTGCCTTCACTCTGAGTGAGACACACAGGGATGTGCTCTCTTTAAACAGTTCTCTATTGAAGAGGATTCAATCACCATAATGAATCTGAGGCCAGGCAGCAATCTTCTTCACTGAAAGAATTTCTAAAAGATTGTAGAATTTGTAAAACGAACAGCTCACAGACTAAATGGCTGTGTGGGTGAATCAATTATTGCAGGGCTCGCAGTAGTCATAATATTTAGTACATATCATAGAGTGTTTCAGGTACAATAAGATATGCTAGTTTTTTCCCATTCCTGCTTGAAAGTGGTATGTGCTCCACCAACTTAGTCAATCTTCAGGATCTAGTTAGAACTAGTATTAAGTCAATAAAAAAATCCATCTGCAGCTGCAGTGCTTGTACCAGGATCCGAGGGACTCACATTGCTAAACAGTAATTGTATTAAAACATACACCACTGAGCCGCTCATCGGGAAAACACATGATGTATCGTGAAACACAAAACACATCAAGGGCTGAAATATTTTTAGAGGTACAGTAGGGCCAATGCCGAACAGCTTCCTTATTAATACAATAATTATTTTATTTTGACAGCACCATTTATAACCATATAGTCTGTGTCCAGCTACCCGTATTTCCATTAATCAATGGATTTGAAGACAACTGTCATCATTTCATTTTATTATGACTTATAGGTTCATTGCAGTTCACTTAAAAGTTGCGATGAGCAAGACACTGGTGGGCAAGAACTGGCCTTTGTGGGCTGCCCAGTGCTCCTGCCCAGCGCTGGGCTGGATGGCAGCAAGCAGCCCTGCCCTGGGTGGTACCTGGGGGGGGACCGGGGGCACATGGGGCAAGCCAGGATGCTGAAGGGGGCAACAGGGCAAACCGGCCACTGGAGAGGTGCCGAGGCCGTGCCGGGGGATTAAAAAGGTGGATGGGCACTTCGGCTCGCAGGGAGGACATGCAAACCCCCCCGCCCGCAGCAGGACGATGCCGGGATGCTATGGGAGAAAATGGGAAGGGCACGATTCAGCCTTGAGAAAGGAACCGTTCCTGCTAATATAAAAGGCCTTGATGGCACCAGGGTATCGCTCCAAAGAACCTGAGGACACTCCTCAAACCTTCAGCGGAGCCACCAGCTCGCGGCACCCACGCTGCACGCAGCCACCTGCGAGCGAATGGGGACCCCCGGGACACGGCTCTGCCCCCCGGCCGTGCCGCAGCCGGGTCACCCTGCCACGAAGCCAGGTCAGAAACCGCCAAATACACTTTCACGTTGCGCACAACCTCCCCTAAAACCCGTAGGGCTCGATGGCAAACAGGGTGTCCCTTTAATGAAACTACAACATATTAAAAATTATTACAGCTTCGTCTTTTCAGGTTTTAGACAATGTAATGTGATTTATTCAAAGAAATGCTGATGATTAGACATTAAATGGCACTAAATATTCCACTTCCTCTGCGCTGCCTGATAAACTGGTTTCATTAACATTATAAGTAACAAAAGTTTCCATTTCAGTCGGCCCATTTTGTTTTCCTCACGATCTAAGTTGCAGCTGCACAGCACTATATTATAGGGACCTCGCAGAGCGGCAGCTTTGGGCTCTCCATCACTCCCCGCGGTTAAAGGGACCCAGCCGGTGGCAGGCGGCACCACGGGGCCATCCCAGCTCCCCATCCCGACCCCGCTGCCCTCCCGCCGCGGGTCCCCGCGGGCCACCGGCAGCACCCTCCCTGCCCAGCCTGTGCCGGCATCCCTTCACCCGGTCCCCAGCCCTTGAGGGACACCCCCATGGCGGGTTTGGGGTGTTTGTCCCCCGGGGATGGCACAATCATCCCGGCTCCACCGACATCGCCACTGCCTTTTTTTTTTTCCTCAAGAGATTTTTCTTTAGCCGCGAAGTCTCTCCCCATTAAATCATGTGCCTCAGCCTTAAGTGCGGGTTAACACCGTGCCCTGAGTGGAAGCTACTATATTTGTCAAGGATACCTCCGTGATTTATCTCTGCCAGCCCTATAGAAGAACTCAGATCTGGATATACGCTGCTTCTGTACGATTTCCAAATTCAGCCGTTCTGCCTGCTCCCTCACAGACCCTGCTCAAGGTCTAAAACTGTTGGAATTATGGCCAATTCCCAGTTCAGGCCCTTATTTCAGACCCTGTCCCCAGTCACCGCAGCCCTGCAGCGCCAGGGGGGGATGCCTTCACATGGCCTCCCGACACACTGCAGCACCCCCCCCGGTCCCTTCCCCAGCCTCTGGTCACGTCCACCTTCTTTCAGTGGAAACCTCCCTTTGCAATAAGCCACCGAGATGCTTTTGGAAAGACCTTTTGCAAGTAAAACCACAATTTAAGCGCACGCCAGCCAGTGCTCCAGTATTCAACAAAACCTCGCTCCTGCCCTGGGGCAGCGCTGCCGGCTCAGTGCCACCCTGGCTGCATTTTGGGTGGGGGCAGAGGTTGGTCCAACCACCTCCCATCACTACGCAGGAGAAGACAAATCTCCTCCCGCACCCCCCAAGCCCCTGACTCAACGGGGCAAAGCAGCCCCGCTCGCTCGGTGTAAATCTGGAACAACCCCAGTCACACCAGTGGGCTCGCTCCAGGTCGCCCAAACGTGCACCCAAGTGCTGGATTTGGTCCCCCATCCCACGGGATGAGCATCAGCCCTCACCCCTTCCCCCTGAGCCCTTCCAGCACCGAGCCCGGGTGCCCCGTCCCTTCCTCCTCCCACGTCTCGGGTAGTGTCTCCGCACACACATGGAGAGATATTTAGATAGCTATATATTATTGTTTATGTAAAGCCATAGCTTTCCCTTGATTGCAAGGCATGGTGGGGCTGCTGATGAGGTTTGCTGTTGACATTTCTGCATTAGCTGGCTTTTGTCAATCCTGGCAGGCTGAGAAATTCTATCTTAAGGGCTGTTCTTTATTAAATTTGCAAGATACAAAACTGTGACTGACTCTTTTCTTTGGTGAATGTATAAATAATAAATCCGGATCGCTAAAAATAACAATTAAAATATTGCTCAAATTTAAAAGCAAAAAAAAAAAAAAGAAAAATTTGGTAATTTTCAGACAGCCTTACGAGGGCTGTGAGAGCAGGCAGAGGCGGTGGGCAGCGTGTCTCCTCCAGGGCTTTTGACAGCTGTCAATATTCAAAGTGCTGGAGGAGGGGGACGGGGTTGGGGAAAAAAAGAGCGCGCCTGAGCCGAGCCGCTATGTGTTTTACCAAACTTTGTCACAGAGTCTTTTATACAACTCCTTTATGCAGGATCTGTGACATAATTCCTATTTTTTTCCACCAGCCATTATATATGATAAATAAAACAATGCACTGAAAACACTGAAATCTCTCATCAATGTCTTTGTGAAAAGGGCCCAGATAAATGAGTCTTGGAATCAAAGGCAGATTACATGACTGACCATGTATCATCCTCTATGTATTGAACATAGTCTTTGTAAAGATAGAGCGGTAATAAAAAGTGGTATTGTGTGCTGTGAAAGGCTGTGTGGGTCTGTGCATGACTAATCTGTCTTTCTGCATTATTTTATTCAATCTTCTCTGACTTTATGCCTTTGACATTTTTGCTACACTCAGTAAATTTGAGTGAATAGGCAATTTTAAAGAATTTTTATAGGGCTTCAGAGAAGTCATACGCAGACTGTATCTTTGTTCAGATTTAACAGTTTAAATATTTCCTTTGTCTAGGATGCAGAGTAATCTTTAGGCAGAGGAGAAGAGGGGGATGGGGTAGGAAATGCCTGAACCTCCCTTAATATTTTGGCATCCTTTTGGCGGAGCGAGCAGCGCCGCGGGGCCGAGCCCGGGGTGCCCGGGGGAGCGGGGGGCGACGCCGCCGGATCGGGCCCCAGCAGGGCGACCGGCCGGGCTGAGCTCAACTTTGCCGCCTCCGCCGAAGGGCTGCGGGAATAGCGGCTCCCTCCACGAAACTCAAGTGGGAAGCAGATGAAATGTTTAAAGGGCTATTGTGAATATAGGCTTAAATATGATCCTCTTGCATCAGCCAATTTCTCTGACAAGATATTGCAAGGGTTGCTGTTTCTTAGTAAATAATGATTTTATTGCATCTCTTTAATGAACTGATAACGTGATACACAGTAAATTATCTGCATCTATAACATTACTGAGGATAAGCAGCGTGGTTTTAGTAATTTATACCACAGAGAGACATGCATTATAAAAATAGGAAAATTATTTCCTTTGTTAAATTGTGCAGAAGTCTTTACCTGAGGAACACCAGACAGATTAATCTCCGGAGATCCACTTGCTTGTATTTAAGCTGTTGAACTGTTCGCTGTTTTTTCCTCAGAACAGTCGAAAAAAACATTTTGTGAGCCAGAATTGACACTGTGGGTATTGTTCCTGCTCATACAAGTTATTAAAATAATTACTAAGCTATTTTGAGGTAACTTGAAGCTTTCCTTAAAACTTAAATCCAAATCTGAAGGAATTAGCGTAAATGATTTGCATTGATGAAAACTGAAGTATCGCGGGGATCTCACCCGGGCACCTCCGGGCAGCGCAGCCCCGCTCGCTCATCGCACCCCTGGGCGCTCCCTCTGCCCCGGCAGGGAGCCGGGTGGGGGTTACTTGGTGGGACGGCTTTTCGGTGGCGGAAACTGGGGGATGCCAGGGGTTAGAGAAGGCATTGCTGGCGGGGGGCTGCAGAGGGGCTCAGGCCAGACCCTGGAGCAGCAGCAGTGCGGTGGGACTCACAGCATCCCCCCACTCCCGCTCCAGGGGCACGGGCACTTTCTGCCGCCCGCCCCCGTGCGGGTGAGCCCCAAGCTATTTGGGATTTGCTGGCCGCAGACACCCACCGTGCTCCCTGCCATGGGGATGCTCCGGCCCCAGGGCGCAGGGGGATGCTCACCTCATTTCAGCCCGGGCAGAGGCCGATGCCAACTTCCCTCACCAACTACACACAGCACAATGTGGCCTGGAACGCAGGATTTGTCACCCGAGCAGGGGCAGGGCAGGTGCCCCATCCCCACAGGTTGGGCCACCAGAGGGGTGGACCACATGCCGGTGAGTTCTTCTGAGCTGGCACAGCTCAGGGCAGCTGAGAAGCGAGTTGTGATGCATCAGGGGTTTGTCTGTGGGTTTCATTTTTTCTTTCAGTACCACCATTAACCTTTCAAAGGGATCAAACTGTACCAACAAGCCAGGATCCCAGAGCACTCCACAGGCTGGGTCGCCCCATTAATCCACAGCCCATCCTTCCGAGAGGAGCACCTTGCTGGCAGATTACCATCTTTCTGGATGTAATCATGCTTTAGCATCTTACTTCAAAATTTTAACGGGTAAAAACTCCCCATCTCAGCGCGAGATTGCATCGTGAATTCCCTCTGCCTTGTACAGCAGGGATGGAAAAATACTACTTTTCATCCTTGCACAATGCTTGATGTAAGTTTCTGAAAATGAGCGCTCTAGTAAGCCTAAAAATGTAGGATAATATGATTCATTTATAGATCTCTGATAATAGATGTGGTTTCTGTTACTCCGTTACCACATCAAGGATTGCTCCTGCTCCTTCAGGAAGGACACGGCACCCTCCTCCTCAGGAGCCATTACCATAAAGCGGGGTAAACAACAAATACCACCTTATCATTAGCTGCATGGAGCGGTTCCCATTGATTTATGACGCTCCACACGGCAAGGCTGGATCAAGCCTTTTTTTTTTTTTTTCTTTCAAATATTATTTTCACGAGACCGTCGTAAACCACACGGAGCCACCTCACCTGGGTTTGGTTTTGTTTACAAAAAAAAAAAAAAAAAAAAAAAAATGTTTTACAACTTGCAGGAATTCTTCCCAATATTAGTTATTAACAACCCCGAGACGGCATTTGCATTTTTATAACCTTGTTACTTAAAAGTGAAACAGGAGAAGGAAAGACTTAGCGAGAGTGTTCCCTGCGTGCTTTAATCCCAGCCTGAGCTTTTTATGCTTGAGAGCACCTTATGATGCTGTAACTAACCTCAAACCTGGAGCAGCGGGAGGGCAACAAACCTCCGAATACAGCAATGTCATGCTTTACAGGCACACTCCCCGCAACAGCATGAATGAAGGGGGGGGGGGGAATGGAAAAAAAAAAAAACACCCATCCCGTTGCCTAGGAAACGCTCGAGTCTTGGTAATTATTACTGTAACTGTCTGCACACCCCACCTATAACAGAAATGAATAATAAATTATAATCACTGACTGGCAGCTTTCCGCCGAGGCTCCTCGCTCAGCGCTGCCACCTACCGGCCAGCGCCCGCAACGGCGGCCCCGCGCGGTGGCGTCAGGCGTGACGCAACGCCCCGGGGGCAGCGGGCCGGAGGGGGGGGGACATACACACAAACACACACACACACAGCCACCGGGCACCCCTCGGCCCTTAGAGCCCCCCTTCCCCCCCCCCCCCCCCCCCCCCACACACACACTCCCCTCCGTCAGCGGCATCTGCCTAATTGGGGTGTCCCTAATTGGCGTTAGGGGGGCGGCTGCCGGAGGAGCCGGGTGTGTTTGGAGGCTGGGAGGCTTCGCAGCGATTTTACTGGATTTGATTTAAAAGACACAGCGGGAGTTGGCAAAATTCACGTACCGTGGGGTTAATGCGGGTTAGAACAGAGCTATTTGTAACACACAAATATTGCATACCAAATACACACATCTGATTTCTTTTAATCCCAGCTCATTTTTTGCGACATAAATCACTTTGTTAAAGCGAACAGCTAAAACAGCTGGTTTAGACACTCTTGAAACATACAAAAAATCTGCTGCTTTAGATGCTCTAAGTGAGCAATGAAAAGTGCTAAGTGCAACTAGTCTTACAGGAGAGAGAAGGAAATAAACCCAGTTTACCTCCAAACGCAGGTTATGGGCTCCACCAACACACGCCAGGCCTGCAGCTGGGACACAGACCCGGCTGTGCTCATCTTACAACATCCTTCTCCTTCTCATTCTTCTTCTCATTCTCCTGGCCAGGGTTCCTCAGCTTCCCCAACCTCTTCTCTTGGTACAGGCAGGTGCCCAGCTTACTTGTGGCCAATTAAAGAAGATTAAAGAGTCAAACTTGCCTGCCAATGAGGAACGGAAGTGGAGCAGGTAATTTGCAGTGCCTAATTGATGCAATCGTGGCCCTGCTAAGGGCTGTGTGGGGTAGCTGTGGGGCACAGGACAGCTGGGACACGTTGACTTGTCCCTGTGGCCGTGCAGTGCCCAGCCAGGCTGTTGCCACCGCTCGCGTTTTGGACCAAAGATATCTTATGCAGCGATGTCCTTCCCCGTTGTCTTCTCCTGCTGCATTTCCACCTGCCTGTGGAGCCATGCCTGGTTGCACTCAGCTGGCACAGCTCCCCCATGCCCGTGTGGGCAGGGGACACCAGGACAGGGCTGGGGACACCAGGACAGGGCTCCTTCCAGCACACGCGTTCCTGTGACACCTTGGTCACTGGCCACCAAAGCCACCCCAGCTCCAGCCAGGCCACATGCTTCCTGCCGAGGACATGCAAAACCCCTCGGGAAACACCAGGAAGAACCAAAAGGCCCTTCATCTGCCCCTGCCTCAAGTCCTTGCAGTGCTCCCTGGAAAAGCCATCAAAGGTGTTTCAGAAATCAATTAGACCGTACCCTTATTATTATTAAAGTGAATAAAATCACTAAATGCAGCACTGGGAGCAAAGAGACACTCATACCGACAGACTAATCCACTACCAGCAACCCTACAATTTGGGGCACCATGACTGCATCCTAGTGTTTGCTTCAGCTGTGCACTGGTGGTGGTCATCTGCAGCCACTTGTTGGCTCCAGGGTTGCAAAAAAAGCAAATTTTAAGTCTTGGTGGAGATGGGCCTTCACGTGATCATTTTTTTAGGTTTTTATATCTGCTTTGGTAGATTTATTTTTTTTTGTTTAGCATTTGCGAACCTTCTCAGAAACCCTACAGCCGTCCCTCCCTGCTGTCGGCACCGCGCAGGGACTCCACTGGTACAGCCCGAGCGCAGAGACCGAAGATGAAGGCTCATTCCAGCCTGCAAACCCTCTGACAATTAAATATACTGCAAAAAGGGCACAGACAGATCCAGGCCCCCTATTAGGGAAAACACTCATGTGCTTAGTTTTAAGCATGTGGTTAAATCCATTCTTCTTTGCAAAATCTTTGAGACATAAGCACATGCCAAAGTGCATTCCTGAGTAAGGATGCTTCCCCGAACCCAGGCCATAATTCATTAAAACCCAAGGTGCATTTATCCTACTTTTTCCCGTGAGCGGGGAGGGGAAAAAGGGGGAGGGGAAAAAAAGAAAACAAGCAAAGAATTAATTTTGATTTGAAACTGATCTATGGTGACAAGGGGCATTTGGTTTTGTTGAAGTAACTAGAAGTGGGAAGTGTTTCAGAAGATACCTAAATAAATCTTTTTAAAGGGGTTTCTCTCTCTCTCTCTCTTTCTTTCTCTCCTTTTCCCTCTAATTACCCATGTCTGGTAGTCTTGGATCTCAACCCCTTGTTATTTAAAATACATATTCATGGAACTATATTTTACAGTTGCACTGTTCTGGTTACAAAATAGCTTCTACTTTTCTAGGACATAATTTCATTTTGTTTAGCCAAGAATTCATTAAAGAAGCTATAAATAACCTCCTTTAAATATTTAGCTGTGAATAGAGGGTGGACTGGCATTGATGGCTTATTTTAGTACTAATGCAATATGCTTTAAAAAAAAAAAAAAAAGGCCGCATTTGAGCATGAATCAAGTTAATCATTAACACTTTCAACGTGATTCTCAGGATCTGCTTAAAACGGAGATCGCCCCCTCCCAGCGGGCGAGCTTCGGGCACAGGAGGGCTGCACAACTTTCCCTTCGGTTTTCCTTTCAGCAAACCACAGTTTTGCTCTGTATCGCAGGGAAAACGCAGCCCCGCGGCTTCGGTGGGCTGCTCCCCCAGGGGAGACCCCGGCTACTGCCCCCCCCCCCCAAAAGTCATCCAGTTTTCTGCCCATGAAACTACATCACCTTCCCAAACACCGAGCAAAGAACATCGGAGTCAGACGGAGCCCAGCCGTTTTTAAAAGTCACCTTAGAAAAAGAAGTGCCAGTGCCTCCTCCTGCCTTTTAAGCACAGAGAGAAGAATGTTAGAAAAGGGGGAGTTGGTGGCTCTGTTTTAAGGCAGGAGGCTGCACTATGAGCTCATCTGCTGTGATCTGAGAGCAAAGGATACCAGCGCAAGGAGCAGTTGTTTTAGGGGAAGGTGAGGAAACGGCGTTAGCTGACGTCCCGCTCGTGGGCGGCCAAGGTCTGGACAACCAGATGCTGGTGGCTCTCGGGCTGCCTGTGTGCAAAGCCACCCAACTGCGGCCAAAAGCAAACCCTTCCTTACACCCCCAGGTCCTTTTGCCTCACTTTTCAGGCTGTGGTTTGATGATGTCCAGCTGGAGAGTAACACCAGTTTAAAAGGTACTCCAGCTCCCCTCTGCCAACCTTTTCCTTGTCCTTGGCTCAACACATCACCCCTCTCGCTGTGCTGATGCAGACACGCCGAGAAACAGATTAGGGAACTCGCTGCCTTCAAAAATACACACACGAGTGTTGGAAAGAAAAAAAGCCAAACCCAAACCCAGTAGTTTGTTTTTTAAACCCAGCTCCGCCGCCCATTATCATTCAAGGGGTGGCCCAACAAAAGCCGTGTCAGAACAAGGGAGGGGACGGCAAGAAGACGGGCAGGAGCTGCTGGGCAGGGACTTCTCAAGCCAGGATGGCTCCCAGTCAGAAGGACACACAAAACCATACCCCGAGTGCTGCAGCGCTGTTGCATTTTGAAATAAAGTTGAAGCATTAAGACACTTCTCCTTAGTGCCGACTCCCTCTGGGCATTCCCAAGACAATTACAATGTTTTCTGAGTATACAAAAGAACTGGGAGATTTTGTAATCAGAGTCTGAGTTTATGCTTCTCTCCTTAAGAGCATTCAATTTCCATGGACATTCATTAGCAGGAGGTTAAAACACAATGGCAGAAGAGAATGGACTGCTTTTATGTCCATGTGGTAGTAAAAACTTCAAGCTAGAAAAGCAAGTTCAAAATAAAAACCTCTCCGTGTTGTTTCCAAATTAGTAGTAAAGCAACAAAAAAACACACAACTTTCACAGCTTTTTTACTGAAAATTTAATTTTACAAAATACCCTTTTCCATCAAAGAAACTTCCCTGCAATGTACATGAACCCAGCGTTTTATAGATCTGTACAGTGAGATATCAGAGAGGTTTGAAAGAAGGAAAAAAACTTTCAGCAGACACCTAGTTGCAAAACCTACGACAATGTGAATACAAGTGTGTCTTAAAACGCTAAAGCAAGTAATGCAATATAATTGGTGTATCTATTTGAAATGTGAAAAGTTTCCTTAAAATGGTCCATATGGTATGTAGAACATCACAGCTGGCACAAAACTGCCTGTATTTAGGTTTAAACACAAAAACAATGTATGTAAGGAACAGTTTTTGAAAAAGAACCCAAGTGCTGCTATCGTAAGGCAAACATATACAAAGGTGCTGACAGCACGCAGGGAAATCGACAAAATAAGATGAATTCTCAAGTGTTCAAACACCCAACTTCTTTTTTTTTTTTTTTTTTCTGTGATGTTGCCAATAAACGTTTAAAAGAGAACCAACGCCAAATTAACAGAGGACACCCTTTTAATCAGGAGGTGTAACGCCTATGGTTTTACACAGCCTCGACAGCCGTGAAGCTGGGCAGCATCTAGTTACTCTGCTGCATCCTGGAGGCTTTGAATTTTGAAATCCTCTTTGTCGTTTCTTCTGATGCTTCGGACGAAACTTCCTCCGATTTCCGCTCCAGAATGGTCGGCAGGACGGGGTGAGCAATGACTGGGTGTGGTATTAAGGAGGGAGACAAAGGCTCCTTTTCTACAACAGTTCCGGAAAATGCCTGTAACAGAAGAGAATACTCAAAATGAGCTAATAAAATGCAAATGTGAAGCTATGCCCATAAGGTCATTACCCTATATTAGCCTGATTAGGATTGTTATTTCTTTTAATCAAAAGTAAAGAAATATCTTTAAATCAATGATTGTTCCTCGCATAAGTAACCAAATTGTAATTAACCTCAAAATATAGCTTGTTCAAAGATGACTGAATGAAAGACAGTGTCTTAAAAGTACTACTTAATCTCATTCCTACTGCATAAATGATCTAAAAATTTGCTTCCTCACTGACAGACGCTCAAGAAATAAACCAGCTGATGTAATATATAGTTTCATTTTGGAGAAGAAATGGAGAGATTTTGCAAAGTTGGAGTATGTCAGCATTTCCATCATACGTCATATTTTATGACTTAATATATTGTAATTGCATCAAGCTGACACACTGCACACAAATTGGCAAGCACATTATTTTGTTTGTTCTTTTCTCCTTACCAAATATGATCAAAAAATGGTGAAAGCAATTTATACTTAAGAGAACGGCAAACTTGCTTCCAACTATTTCTCTCCACAAAAGGTCTAATAAAAGCATTTAATGTTAAAAGTTATAATTTATATGCAGCCAATTTGAGATTTAATCCTTTTTAACTTAGCTGAGAAATGACTGTGATTCTTGGAAAACAGTGAGGGAAAAAAAGCAACTCAGGACTACTTTTCATAAACATATTTAAGAACAAATCACCCTACTATGCATTGAAAACACAATTCTGAATGCCTACGGACAAGGGGAAGCAGTTCACATCTGAGGTTTGATGCTCATACTGGGCCCAAAGGAATGCACACCAGATTTATTAACTCTGCTTAGTTCTGCTTTTCCATAACTCAGTTACCAAGAAAAACAAAGCAAAACAAACCAGCCATTCTTTTCTTGCAGGACCTGCAAAAAAGCAGTGCTTTTTTGTTTTCTGCTCCAATAGCCAAAGCACGCCTAAAGCCTTGCCCGTACACAACTATGTTCTTCTAACAACACGCTCATTTTCAAAAACAGGTAACCAAAACACAACCTAAGAAGACGATGGTAAAATTAGAAGCAAAAAAAAGAAAGTAAGTTAAGTGTGTTGCAAACGGTCACGGAAAAATAATGCATTTCAAACATCCACAAAAACAACCAAAAGCAAACCAGCAGCATTTAAGAAGGCATGTCTTGGACTGGAGTGTTTTGATCACTCTCCTTCGGTTACTTCAAAAATACATTCTATTGTAGGGAATAATCATGCCATATTCAGAAAATGGTCTAGTGGCTAGCATCGAGGGTGTACTTGGATGTTTTATAAAAGTACAGCAAATACATTCCCAGAAGTATCCACCGTGAAGTGCTAACTCTACAGATGGATCTTCCACCATGAACTGTCACATTCCGCCTGGATTTGTCTGTAGCTGTTTGTATGAAAAATGACGATAAACAAGAGCTTTTAGGAGGAATTCGGTTCTTGTCAAAAATAATTTTTCTAAAAATAGAGTTATCATTGAACTTGCCCATTGCATTGGGAACTACTGAAAACTCAGTTTCATCTAGTTTGAAAAAATTAGTGTAAGTTCTCACAAAATAAAAATGAAGAATACTCTATGCCATGAATTTCTGAGCAGCGGCTACATTTAATTCTCATCCTCACCCAGTCACTAAGCAACTGTACGTTTTCCCTTATGTCCTACAGTCTCTTTCCTTTAAGATGAAGCCCTGAACTTTCCAAACGTGTGAAAGCAGACTTGTTTGGGATCACTAACGGCCCGAGTCTGGAATAGGGAATAGAGGAGTAATGCCTCCTTCCACATGGCAATTCCTCTGCCTTTGGCAAGTCCAAATAATCACTCAGATATTTGTGTGTTTTAAAACTTAAAAACACCACCTGGAAACTAGCTGTCTAGTAGCTCTGCACCAGGATATTGATAAAACACTCAGAGAATTCACTCCTCCCTCTCATTCATTAACTATGAAGCACAGATTTTTTAGGTTTTTCTTTTTTTTTTTGTGGGATCTTTACAGAAGAGCTTCAGGTCTCGGGGAAGCCACCGGACTCATCTCCTCCGCTCTGGCCCTAGGATGTGTATGACAGAAGCTGGTCACCTGATGATGTCCTTCTGAAGCAAACTAGGTAGGAGTTAGAAAATTATTTTAAAGAAATCAAACTGATGGTATAGGCAACTACAGTCATTAGATTTCTCATTTTTATCCCTGCCAACAATCAATAATTAATTAAAAACTGTACCTCGGTTGTCCCTGAAGAGGGAGGAGGCTTTTTCGGTAGCTGCTGCTGCCCCTCCTCCTCCTCTTCCTCCAGTATGCCTTCGCTGTTGTCACTCTGAGTAGCTTCATCACAGCTAACACTCCTCTGAACCCCTCGTCTGTCATCAAACTCAGCAGCACTGTTCTCACTGGTATCGCTACAAACACTGTTCTCTCTGCTTCGAGACTTCAAAATTGATTTACGAGGGACATATTCTCCATTCACAACATCAACAAAGACTCTATAAAGGAAAATGTTAGCTTTAATAAACCATTTCAGGATCAGATGACAAATTTACAGTGATCTTGCTTTGTCTTTTGTACAAATTAATTATGATGTGCTTTTCCAACTTTTTCACTGCAGAATTACAATACTGTACCTTTAGAGGCATTTTATTTACCAACGTACAAGAATCAATTCTGCAAAGCAAACACTGATATGCCCTTTATTCAAGCATTAAGTTGGTACACTCTTGCAGCAGAAAATGTATAGCGCTCTGAAAAGTGTTAGAAAACAGACTAGTGTGAGTTACAAAAAGTTAGGAAAAAGGTAAATTAAGCGATTGTCAGGGTTGTTTCTGTCAGAAAAGAGAAGGTCACAATGGCTGAAGGTTTTCCAGAATGAAGTCCTTGTCAAATGTAGACTCTAAAAACAAATATTTGAAACATTCATTGCACATGGAAAGGATGAAGCTTTTTCCTGACAGGTGCCATAATCTTCTGCTTTCCATTAAAAAAAAAAAAAAAAAAAATCAGCATTTTAGATCAGATGAACACAAAGACACATTTCAAGTATTAACAGACTATAAACTGATAAGCCTCTTCCTACAGTTTGTGCTCCGTCTCCATGACTTAAAGAAGTTAAGGGTGGGTGAAGGAGAAGGAATGGCATTAGAAGACAGAGCCGATTTTATCAAACTCATAAAGGAGGAGCTCAACGACTGGGTAAGTTTTAAAGGTGCTACTTGTTTTTTAACAGCTTTATTCATCAGGCACTCAAGGGAACACTTGCGTATCTCTACAGAAGATGGAGTTCCTTTGCAGAGCTCAGGGAGAGCACCACGAAAGAATTCTTAACCTCATCTTCAACCCCAGCATCTGTAATCACAGGATGCGTTTTAACTTTTCACACTTTGTGACACATTTTTAAGATGTTTAGGTGCCTGAATACAGCAACATACAAATGCAGTGTGATTTTCACAAGCACTTAATCAACCAATCTAATAGGTGTCTGTGTTCATCTTTACAAACCTAAATACTTGTTTTAACTCTCCTTAGTCACCTTAGTTTCGTATTTTATACAGTCCTCTAAGCCCAACATAGTTTTTCAAGCTGAGAGCGGGTGTTCTACAGGCAAGCACTTGTTTTTACAGAGAATAGAGGCAGCAAAGGACCAAAGTGAGCGAGAGAAAATGCAACAGAAACCATGCAAACAACGACCCGAGTATATTCTGAAGATACTGGAAGGAAGAGACAAAAACCAGCAATTAGTAACTGGGAAAGGAGTGATAGATCTGGTCAGTAACGTTTGAAAACAAACACAGAAGCAAACGACAGGGCATTAACCAGAATCCGTAACAAACTGCTGTATTCCTTTATGCAGATGATATACACTGGCAAATTTACCTCAATTGCAGAAGCTCTGAAAAAGTAGATAAATGATGAATTACTAGTTGAAAAGGAAATTTTAAGCTCTGAAATGTTTTATGGATATGAAAGCACGACAACCATGCAGAAGCCACAAACTTTCATTTTAAAGTAGTAAATTCAGTTCCAGCTGTTTCTTTCAGGAAATAGTAGGCTCGGTTTCATACTACAGGTGAGCAGAAATGAAAAGAGAAGGTCTGCTGAGGGGAAAGCTCACGCGCAAACGCTATAAATTACACACCGGTAAATGTCTGCTGGGGTTTTGATGTTCGGCAGTTCTGGAGTTGCGTGGCCATTGCCATTGCTGTTCTTCCTTTTACGCTTGGCCTCTTCTTTCTTTTCACTGAATTTCAAAGTAGTATTTTTTCCTGTGTTTATTCTTACCTGAAAATTGAACACAAATGATGGTCTAGACCATAAGATCAACAATCACCAGGCTGCAGATCAACTGCCTTCTGACATTCTCCTATCCCAGCAGCTGGGGACTACGAAGTGTACTTAAGTTAAACAAATGTATGAGCAGTACCATTCATAGTGTGAACTGATTATCCTCTACCACTTGCACTAGGCTGGGGCATTTCTTTGCACTAATGTGCTTATTCGAACTCTGCTCGACAGCCGAGCTCTTCAACATTCCATTTCAAGTCAAGTAAAAAGTCATTTTAAAAACTAGACAGGACACTACCTTTTACAACAGCCAGAAGCCAGAACAGCAAGGTATACATTTCAAGATCACTTTTTAAATACCATATTTGAAACTGCAGGATTTAAACAGTGGGTTTCAAGCATTCGAAAAAAATCCAAATAAAAGTCACCTACAGTTAGTATTCTACATTATCTAAAATTTTCTATTTTAGATACAGTATATATGTTTGATCAGTTAAGAGAAAGAGAAAAATTAATTTAGTACAAACCCTTTTAGGTTCAACAGTGTGAGAGAAAAAAATAGTTGGAACAGAGCTATCTCCAACATCTATGTCATCTTCATCATCACTGTGGTAATAAGTAGAGCCATTAACTTGGCCACCAAACAAGTCTGAATTTGTTACTTCTTTATGGAAGTTGCCCTGAGTAATACAGTCTTCTGCTCTATACGTCCCATTCAGATCTGTCCTCTTATCTTCCTTCTCCTCTTCAGAGGAGGTTGTATCTTCTCCATTTGTCTCAACTGTATCAGGCATCCTGTGAAACGGAAAGTATCTAAGTGAACTGAGGCGATCTGCACTCTTGAGAGACACGGGCATAATGAACAAGCCTGTGTGTTATTTCCTTTACCCAGGTACTATACTTTTAGCCAGACTGTGGAACTTTTTTTATACTCTTATTATAAGAGTCACTACATCCTTTCCATGTCAACTGGAATTACCAAAACTGTGACATTCTGGCTAATGATATATCTATTGCTTTAGGATCAGGAAAGATCTAAGGATGTCATTAAACACTAAATGTGTACCTCCTGCATTGTAAACGATGGATTTTCAGAGCCTGTGGGAAATGGATTTTCCTTCCCCCTTTTCTATCACCTCAAAGAAAAAACACTATAATTCTGGACTGCTGTGGTTGCACAGAGGCAGATTTTAGCACCTTTGGCCTTGCAGTGCACACTTCATTCATCTTCCATCCTTCTTCCACCTATTACAATTTTAACTGCATCCGTCTAAGTCAGCTATCTGCACTTAGAGCGAGATCCTCTGTGCACACACAGAATCCCACACCTACAGCTTCCTGAACTCCAAACCTGAACGTGCTACAGCAGTACTATACCTGTCAAGTTCACCAAGTATCTCTTCTTGTCTCTCGAGCTCTTCTAAGCGGGCCCACAGCTCCTCCTCTGACTGAAAACGGCCCACTGATTTTGTATCGCTTCCATTTGCTGGAAAATCTACCTCAAAAACATTTGATACTTTTGGCTTTGAATGAGGCTTGTGAGCAGTTCGGTATTTGCCTGTGTAACAAAAAATAAGATGAACTTACTAAAGCAATTGACAAAAAAAAAAAAAAAAAAAAAAAAAAAAACAAAAAACTGGAGGGGAAAAAGACCCACAAAGGAATTAAGGAATATGGACAGAACATTTTCCATTTCAAATTATTGTTTAACTGTTTAAGTGAAACTGTCAATGAACCAGAGCACCAGCACAGGATAATAGTCTCCGGATGTTACAGAAATACCGAGGCAAAGCCAAGATGTTTATTTACAAAGCAGGAGACACTGATCCCATGACAATTTTATTACAACGTGGGGTTTTTTTACCTCCTGTGCCAAACAGTAGACTTTGATTTGCTCTGATAGATACCAACCTGTGAGTGTGACATTTGCTCACTGTCCCATTAATAGCACATTTTATTAACTGGGAAAGCAAACCTAGTTTGTGCTCTAGCTCATTTTGGACAAAGTCACCTATATTTAAAGAGCAAAGTCTTTTTGTTTTGGGTTGTATTTTTTTTTAAATTTACAATGCAGATCATTAAAAATGATCTCCAGAGTCATCTGGAAAATCTGACCAAAATCCAGTCATTATGAACCACTTATTTTGGTGAGAAAGACCCACTCTGAAAAGCATAAAAATCCTGCCTTTCAAAAATAATAAATATAAACCCCTTTAAAGCTTCAGAGGTGACCTGAGATACACACTTGTGAGTAAATGGTAGTCATCGACAAGTTCTTGCTGGCAATTAAAAGCTCTGCTACCCAGTAAAATGGTGCAGCCACTGAGGATGGGGAATACTTTTTGCGTTTGAGTGCTGTCTAGCACGTAGGGAACAAACCACCTGCCAACAACCCTAATGCTTCCGCCCTGTCTGTGTGAAGGGCAGAACCACTGCTTTAACCCTTTCTCCCCGCGTCGGGCAGCTCCTGGCACCACCACCTGCTTCTGCGCCGCCCCAGGCAGGTTCCCGAGGGAAGTTCCCCACTCTCTGCCCACCAGCACCCCCCGAGGAACCTGCACCTCTTTACAGGAGTGAGGAGGCTTCTCCTTCCATCGCTGCCACAAACCCACCCAACATCTTGTCTCCACAGTGGGACTCCTGTATCTCTACAGGTCTGCTTTGTGCATCTCATCAACAGTAACACAGTGTCCTCATTATTCAGCATCCTTCAAGCTTTAAAATCTCTTTCTATTACCCAACTGTGTGGCCATTTTTTAAAAAAATTTAAGAACTCATGGCTTAAAGATATCCTTATTCAAATATGTCAGCTTATACTTTAATCCCGAGGTAAATACAAATTCAATAGAAACATTAAAAAGCAAACAGGTGACTAAGTAATGTTGGAATGTGCATCCCCTACTCTTCCACGGGATAGCATTTTTCATCACCTCATTAAGAAAAGGCTGAAACTTATTTTATTGAGATTTGAATATAAATGGAGGTAAGTGAAGCAATCAGAGTAGCTTGTGAGGATTTCATTTGGTATAATTACAAAATTAATAAATAAAATTTGGAAGCATTAGTTAACAATCTATTTCAATTCGATTTTCAAATTGTGCCCTCCCAATTTCTTTCTCTTACCCTTCAGTATTAACCACTGACTTGACTTCCAAGGTAAGCACATGGCTTCCTGACCGCCAGCGCTTCAACACGCCAGTGATTTTCCCTCCTAATTCTGAGAAAACTTCTGTAAATTAGGAAACCAGGTCAGATCTCAAAGACAACAGAGGATAACCACTTGCTGCTCCAATATCCACTGTGCTCACTTACTGTTAGTACAAAGCACCACCATTAACTTCATACTTTAACCAAAAAAAAGTGAAATATTGAAATCCAGAAAAATGGGGAATCAGCAATAAAATAATGAGATGCTCAGGATACTTGTTTTTGTCTTCCTCAGAGATTCAGCCCATGTCCATGTGAAAAAAAAAAACAATTCCTAGGCTGATAAAGTCCAGCCTGCCTCAAAATAATCATTAAGTTGTTCTTTTAGCTACTTCTCTCTCAATCTCAGTACAGATTGGTGCCGATAGAAAACATACCTAATTCCCACTTACAGATTGTAAGCAAAAATTAAGGTGATTTCAGAGGACAATAATGATGATGAAAGTAGGATACAATAAAAAGCTGTACAAAGGCTGACCTGGCATCCACAGCATCCTGCTGTATTAACACTCTTATAATGGGATGCACTTCCCAGAATGTTACTCCTATTTTGCAACGACACCTACCCATAGCAGAGACACTCCCTTCATCAGCCTTGGCATATAAAGAATATTGTGATTTATTCCAGAAAAATCTAACAGTGAACTGCCCTGCTTACCCCTCTGCAAACCACAAACTCTATCTCAAATTGTCCAAGTGAAGCTATTTTCAGACTGTAAAATTACTTCATCCAACTTTGCCAGTTTTACCCCTCAAGCACCACTTCAGATAGCACAGAAACTACCCAATTCCTTAGCACAACTATCTTTATTTCCCAGTGTCCTCTCCAGAAATCTTCAGGAAGGATCTGCTGGAGTACATTTGCAAGACCCACATGCTGAAATTGTTTTTTCATTTGTTTCAGCGACAGTAGTGAAACGCCCCAGTGGATGACAACGTTCACATTGCCCGTTGGTGTCTCGTCCCTGCTTCTTCCCCTCCCTGCTGACACTGCTCACATACTTCCAGCACAACAGCTGGAGCCTGAGTTTCTCTAGTATTTCTTCTGTTGTAAAACTCACATCTTTGATGCAAAAAAAATTCTTCTCTATTTCTCTCTCCAGGAGGCAGCCTACT
>NC_133588.1:5726708-5796708 GCF_964106895.1 Numenius arquata | reverse complement strand
ACCACATCCCACACTCAAACCAATTGATTTGCAAGGGGATAGACACAGCCAACGCAGCGCCCGCTGACTCAGCTCCCAAGGAGCCCAGCAGCGCTCTGGTCTGAGTCCTCCACTACGCTCGAGCAGGTTCAGATGCTCCAAACCCATGGCTAATGCTGCAGTCTTCTTCTTTCTTAATGCTCTTCTTCTTTGGCCCTGCATGAATTCAAACTGCTGGGAGAACGCGACCGTCCGACCCTCGCATACGGTTTGGCGGCAGCAGAAAGGTGCAGATGAACCCTGTCCCGCGCTATTCTCCTCTTTCCCCACTTCTTTTGACACAGTTGGGACCTGGGGCTTCTCGGTTTCCAGGAAACAACTGACCCTTACAGAAAAGTTGGTGTAAACACCAGGAGCTTTGCAAGAGCTTAGATCCCCCAAGGGGGAGCGCAGAACTCCCCTGCCATTAAAGACCTCCTGTATCACACCGCCAGCCAAACGAGGAGTTGCACTGGAAAAGCTTTGGTGAAAAGTCCCCACTACCAAATGATCCCTCCAGCACCAACTTACAGATCCAGGCAACATCCATGAGGACGGCTATGTGGACGCAGCCCCTGGCCCCATCTCCCCTGCTGTGACTGATTGCTCGGGGAGCTCCCACCCCTTCCCTGCAAAGCTCCCACATGGGGTCCAGTGCTGCCCACAGGCCGGAGGACCACAGCTCTCCCAACAACATCAGGCTGGTGGGGAGAAGCCCAGACAAACCCCACAATCACTCTGACCACAGAAAAGTGTCCTGCTTGCTGCTGACCAGGCTCTCATTACACCCCAGCCTCACCAAGAGTGGGATGGTAAAATGGGAAGCCAGTGGCAGTAAAAAAAAAAAACAACAACCACCAAAAAACCAACAAGAAGGAGGAATAAGTTACCAGATTAATAATTTTTAGAAGCATCCCAAACTCCCTCAGGGACCTGTAAGGAGCCACAGATGCTTTTGTTCTTCATGCCCATTTATTTTTATGCCAGAGGTTCATACTATATTTTCTCTTGGAAGAATATGATATTAAAAAGCGAAAATACTTTCATTATAGCATGGCTTTGCCCAAGATTTTGTTACTGTCTGACTGACAGAAACCAGACAAAGAAATAAAACAAAAGGGGGGGGGGAATGTTAAGCTTTCCATTTATTTAAAAACCTATATTATTTCATGATTCTGCTTTACTTTATGCTGAGGAAACTAACTCAAGACCCGATCAGAGTATCACTTTTCAAATGCCTAAATCCCTGTAAAGGTTTAGTGTCTGGCTGTGTGCATTTTGCTCAGTATTAACATGTTCAATGGAGTACTTTGATTTTTTTTTTTTTTTTTTTATCTAGACGCCAGAAGCTGGTGAATATATGCTTCATAGCTTCAGATAAACCTTTTGTTCTTCTGGGGCTGATCAGCTGGTGCGGCAGCGAGAGGGAGAGGAGGAAGGAAATTCACAGGGGCTCCACGGTTTCAAAAAGTCAAATTACCTCTGAGCCATGGCATTGCTGATAATTTAAATGAAAAAATATATATACAGGCTGCACCACACAACATCTCTACTGTTAGGACTTTTAATGAAGCCCCAGTTGTGATGACACTGAAGCAGGGAACGCTACGGTGGGATAATTACTTGGCTCCCTCGCAGCTGAGTTTCACAGATGCATTATTAACGGCACATTCCATGCCATAACGAGCACCGAATGTAGGTGGGATTCGCAAGCCCCGGCATCCGCCATTAGCAGGTTGGCGCAAACACAAATGAGTGTTTTCACAAAAGCATGCAAAGGTTGTGAAATTCCAATGAATTCTTTCACTGGAAAAAAGAGTTCAAGCTGCCATGACCGGATATGTCACCTCCCACGGCACGCTGCGCGCCCGGCGAGGCACCATGGGAAATTACAGAATCAGAATGCATTGATTTTTCTGTAGAAAATACAGGCGGCAGCCCTGATGAAGAATTAAGGAGGAAATGTAATAACCTAATTCTCCTCCAACGTCCTCGCACACACCCCTTCCAGCCCGGGCCCCCAGCTCCTGGATCCAGACAATTGCCCGGCGAAAGACAAGGATAAAAATCAGCTTTCCGTTAAGCAGGTGGTGGGATACGGGGCTGGGTGCACCACCAGCTGCTTACACCAGGGCTGGACTTGGCCCGCTTCGTCTGAATGTCATCAGCTTTAGGACACCACATTTCCAACCAATACTTGCTTTATGCTGCCACATGTTTTGTGTTATTCTCCATGACATTCATCCCCTAAACATTCTCCCTTAGATACAAGCCCTTAACAGGTTTTCTCAATAGAATACTATTTACAGTATAAGAAATTATTAATAATTCCTCCTCAAACTGTACTGTACATGGCTTGAAAGCTCTGGAGACCATAGAAAGAATTTTCTCTTTCACGCCACACACATAGAAAATACGACATCAACATCTTCCTTTATTACGGGGCAAGTTATCCCAGCACTGTGCCTACATTCCTTCCTAGCCTCGTCAATGGCAGATGCAATTAAGACATTCTTTATGACCACACAGTAGTGCTTATTTCACTGTTTTCAGCATCAGTTTGAACCAAAAGCAGTTACAAAATTAGTGGCAGCTCTGCTTTTTTTTTTTTTTTTTTAAAGCTTCTATTTCAAGGTGACCCTTTTCCTATTTTGTATGTCACCCCAAGTGTTGCTGCATGCATACTGAACCAACGCTCTCCCAGTAATTAACACCAGCACTTAATGAAGTCCAGCTGCTGCGATGGCAAACTGAAGGGATGCCAACCTTTGTAAACTAGTACTTGGGCTACTCCAGTTACATCGGCTTTAAAACCACAGCAGTCAACTTCTCTTTGCCTACTTCTCAGAGATAATTCTTACCAAATAAGACAAGTGTTCAAGATTAAGCATTTAATAACAAGGCTTATCTCTGAACTAATATTTCAAGCTGGAAATGATATAAAGGGCTGGATCAACTTAAATGAACGCTGCAAAATTAATAAAAATCTTGAGCAGCAAATGAAAAGCTAAAATGGAGATTTGCACTGTTAAATACATAAACCTTTAAAAACCCTAGAAGTGCGGTTCCAAGGGAAAATTGGAGACAGATTCTTCAGCAATATCTTTTCCTCTGAACTCCTTTCCTGATCCAGCACAAGAGACACTAACAGCCAATGCTTTATTAAAATAACGCACTCTGCCAGTTGTTTCATTACATGCAGTGGTATGGTAGGGATACTAGGTGAATGTTTTTGGAGAATGTTTGAAAAGGTTTGTGTTATAACTCATGCCACATGGATTTTCAAAAGAGGAAAAAGAACTCCTTCCACAGTCTCCCTTTACACACACTTTCTTTCTCTGCTTCTTTAGCTACCTCTCTTAATATGCTACTTTTCCATGCAGAAGTACTGATAACCGCCCAATTTAAGTGGGAAATTTCTAAACTCCTCTCCATAGCCAAAAAAACCCTAATTCAAAATGGAAAAACATGCCCTCCTTTCCTCCCAGACCCACACAGTACCTATTACATCCCACGTTTCTGCTTTACATACCCATGCAGAACTCCCACTTGGGTCAGAGACATCTGATTTGGGCTGGAGATGCAGAGCTGTGAGCTGGGTTTTCCAGGCTGGGGGAAGCCAGGGGGCCCACAGGTGAGCTGGGCTCAGCCAACGAAGGGCAGAACCGTGGCAGATGTACTTAGTTTTCAAAATTACTAACACAAGATAATGGCTTCCACCATGATAAACACTAAGTGGTCTTCTAAAAGGCACGAGAGAAGGGAACTGGCTAATTTACTTTCATTTGAACTAATTTACACGTGGGTAACATGTATCAATTTACAAATATATTCAGCACCAGGAAATCAACAGTTCTTCCAAGCAGGGGTTAATGCAAGGCTCGAGCCCTGCAATCGGTCCAATTTTCCCACTAGAGACCTAACATTGCACAGGATCAGTATTAAAAGTACATCCTTGATTATTCTGGATGTCCATGCCCCTGAGAATATAACTTAAAAACAAAATCATTAGCTTACACAATAACATGGTCCTTGGGAAAAAAAAAAAAAAAAAAGAATTGTGTGTGCAGAGCAATGCTGACTTCCAAGCACAAAGTCCTTTGTTTTCCTCAGTGCTAGCTTCGGATCCTACCGATGACTCAAAAGGAGCTGCACTGAAATAACTGCAGAACCTGGCAGTGCTCTGCAATGTGTCAACATTTCACAGGCAGGAAGGTAGCAAAGAGCTAAAAGCCAAGAACCCAACTTCGGTTTAATTTACAGAAAGTATTGCACATATTACACCATCTATTTTTCTTATTGTAAGTTTGATATTAAATTATCCAGACTTTCATAGGGAAGGCCAATTTTTAATTATCAAAAAGCCGTTGTGGCCAGGTTCCACCAGGGCAAACCATGGGAAAGGGACGTGGTGGTTTTGCATGGCACGTTACAGGGCTCACAAACCTCTCGCGTGCGTTGGCCTCTATGCAAGAGTCAACCATGGAAAAAAGTCTGTTTACAACAAAAGGCATCTGGTAACCATGATTATTCTGCCTTAAAACTGAACATTTTAGATTTCTTAGCTCCCTCTTTTGTTCAGTTTTAGTTCTCATGCTTGCCATTTTCTGCTTTGCCCTGTTCTTTTTTTGTGCGTGTTATAACCCAGCACGACAGAAATCTGCATAGTCAGTCACACCACTGATTTTTAAACTGGTGATCGCTATTTGTTTCACCAAGAAAAGAGGTTCATAGGTACATTTTAAATTCATTTTTCAAATCATTTCACAAGGCAGCTACCCTGTTCCTTCTGCAATGATAAAGCTCACAACTTGCTAATGTGGAAACTCAAGGGAATCGTCTACTTGAAAGTAGAGCCTGAACTGCTAAATATGGATTCAGATCTAGATATTGAAACCTTCCTGCTTCCCAAACGTTGGGAGTTCAGATCGAGCCATGCAGTCTTTACTCAGACTTTAGACTTCAGGTTCCTCTAACGTGTCGGTGGTGCTCAAATGCAAACAGACAGCGGGCCTGTATCCATGAAATTACAGGTATCTTCTCTTTTGTCCTGGAGGCGTCTTTTTACAGTTGCTGAGTGCCACCAGTCTGGTATTAAGTAAAAGATGTACAATAACTTCTGAAGAAAAAAACCAAAATCCTTCATTATGAAATTGGCAGGCAGAGGAACCACAGTCCCTTATGGGATACTACCCTGTGCTCAAAAATTAAAAAGGTAAGGCCACAGACACCTGAAAATAAAGTTTCTTCTATATATTAATGAATAGAAGAATAGACGTTTTAAGATTATGTGTGTAGACCTTTCAATATTGCTGAATGTATTATTTCAGTACCCGTAAGACACTGCTGTATCTGCAGAGGTGCACTATTCCCCGTGTAACACAGTGTACACACTCTATGGGCACACGAGTAACTTTATGAATTAGATGCATGACAGATGTGGCTCGGTCAGGATAAAGCAATAGCTCTAAACATGCCACAGGCGGTACTGCAGAGAAGTCATTGTACCCCACTGGTTTTGAAGAACAAGATTTAGGATTCTGGCATCTTGAACCCCAAACCTGCTCCTAAGGCAGGCACATTTTCCTTAGATAAGAAATAACTTTATTGTATAGCATGTCAGGAATGGGATAAAGTTTTTCTTACTGAAATAAAGTGGAAAAGTATGTTTCCACAGTGTTTAGAGCATTAGCTTTCATGTTTTTCAGTAAGTTACCCTCTGGTTTCCTACAAGTCTGCAGCCTCCCTGTTAGCCAAGTCGAACACTGACAAACCCGAAAGGGCTGCTGCCGATAACCTCGGATCTCCCCTCAGCCAGCGTGGCAAGGGCTGGCACTGCTTCTCCTGCCTTCACTTTCCAGGCAGGGAAATACTAATTGTCTTTTAAAAATCTCTATAGTATTTTGTCAATATTTTTTTATTACAGCAGAGCATGTATAAATATTTTATTGTAAACCAAGGGCCTAAAATAAACAGTTTAGTAAATAGTTATTACATTACAAGGAAAAACATCTGTGGAAACTGTTTTCCATGTAATTATTCTTGCTATTTTACATTAGCTCTCAATGTGAATTTCTTTGGCTCTAATGTTTCACTTGTTCTAAATCTTCCTCCTTGTTGCTATTATTAAAATCTTAAAAAGGTGCCAAATCTTAAATGAAGAAAAAAAAATGATTCGCTAGAAATTATTCATATCACAGTGAGCCTCTACTAAACCTGGCAGGGGTGCAATATTTTCGGTGAAATTAACATAAAATATACAACTGCAAATTATCCAGGAAATAGCTATGTTCTTTACAGTGCGCATTTACATTTGGTAAAAAATGTTCTACTTATCTGTCTAGCACAAAGCTCCAATCGCTTCCAAAGGCAGTTTTAAAGGGATAGCGATAGCTCTGCGCAGGGAGCCCAGTCCTTGCAGCGGCTGTAACAAATAGCTGGTGGGGAAAGTGACCTTCCATAATTACTGAAGGTAACACTCAGGGCTGGACATTCCTTGTTGTGAATACTAACAATCTAATTTTAGATTTATTTCCCTTTTGGTACGCTGGATGGATTTCCTCTCTTAGGCCTAAGTCCTTTCTACTAAACACAAGAAAAACTGTAATACTATGTAAAATGCAAATTTTGCTGTAAATATTTTATAAAATTGTTGCATACATCCCAAAAGCTATAGGTCTTAATTGAGAGCAGGCTATTTTTCCAGTCAATATATGGAAATGGAAAATGCTAATTCATGTTTTTCTACTTATGAAAAACCCTGGAGAATGGCAAAACCACAAACGCACTCACTTTAATATTATAAATATAATTTGGCTCCCTCTTTCCAGTCCCTGATGTCCTGGCTTTTATCTCCCAATGGCTGCAGAGGAAGAATCAGAGAATCGCTTTTACATCCCCTGCGCAGGAAGTCACCCCCGCACGCTGCCAGCTTGGCAAAAGAGCAACAGCCGGAGCTCGCAAACGCGGCAAACAGGAACTGAAACACGAAATTCCAGTGCTCTTACACAGGAAACAAGCCCCAAACGACAGCAGACCTGCTCGGGGTGAGCGGCGTGCAAACTCAGCCCCACTGCCGAGAGCCACTGCCACCATGGGCCGGCTGCCTGGAAAAGGGATGACCCCACACCATCCCCCAGCCCCAAGGCTCTTCCTTTGATTATTTTTGTTTTTATTTTTTTAATATATATTTTTTTATTTGCTTGGTTTGGGGTTGGGTTTTTTTTTTTTGATTTATGTTCTCCCTTCAGAGCAGCTGGTGGCTCAGACAATAAAGCCTGGGAAGAACCTCTCACGAGTTGCAATGAATATGACTAAAAGGCGTTTAGCCTGCTCCTGCGTACGGTGACTTGCGCTCACATCTACCCATCCACTTTTCATTTCCTTGTAAAAGAAAAGACCGGTTTTCGCGTCTTCTAGAAGAGAAATCATTAGGCTGTTAAAGTTAAAACTCTCCAAAGGTCATTGATGCTGGCTTTGAAGACTGAAAATGATATTATTCCCCATTAGACTTTTAATCTCATGATTAGAGCTAAAGTTAACATGGCTGTTTCATTTTCTACTAGGGAAGAGTAAACTCATTTTTTCTTTCTCTACCAGAATACTTAATGGCATCCTATCTTGATAAGCAACATCTCATAGTTAAACAGTACGAACAATGGAAATGCAAAATACTTTGCAAGAGGGTTTTTGAATTTTTAAGTATGTTATTTGATTAACCCTGAAAAGTCTTACTATACGCACAGCAAAATCCACCCATGGAAATCCCACCTGAGTCAAAGGACCTGCTCTTGGTTGTCGAGACTGCAGTCTCCGCTGGCACCCGCAGGGAGACCAGGGGGAAAGGATCCATCTATTCCCAGTTTGAGCTCTTATTCCCACATCCCCTAAAACCTGCTCCTACCAATGCTGCTGAATCGAGTAATGCTCGTGAGGGCAAGTGGGAACTGAAATGCCAGAAAGAGCTACTTGCGTGCGTGATAACTGCCCCCTGAGGCTCCTCGTGGATATTAAGATTAGATTTGTGAAAACCTTCCTGAAAATTCTGTGGGGCAAGAATTTACAGGTGTGCACTGGTTTCAAAACCCAGTTTATAGCATTCACCATGCAGACGCATGGAAAAAATTCAATTTTCTTCATTCAAGACAGACTCTGATAACCAACTAGTAAAACTCAGACTATAATTTCTTATTCAGTGTTCCACATGAGATGCATTTTGCTGAATTTAACATGTTTTGCTGTTAATGGATTTCACAGTGTGTTGCCATTTTTATACAGCTGTCCAAATAAAATATTGTGTACAATGATGTGCTTTTTACTGCATTGCTAGCCTGCAAATGGCAGCCACTTCCCCAGTTTAAGCCTTAGGAAAATGGGAAAACTCTTTGACCAGACCATTTAATACATGTATTTTGGGTTTCTAGAGTTCTTTTCCTAGTAAGTCATGTTCAAACAAGAATAAAGATGCAAGATAGATATAATTACACCTTGTACATTTATGGTCAATAGTATTTCCACTGAAAGGAAAAACAAGCCCAAATATTTTCAGGTGTTAATAATAAAAGAGTAATAAATCAGACTTCTAGAAGTAACAGACCAACACCTTTGTGTTACTTGAAATCTGGCCTCCTAGCCTGCTTCACAACAGTCTATTATCTTTAAAATTGAAGACCAATGTTTAGATGGCAGGGACTACTAGTGCACAAGACACAAACCACTCGGTAGTTAAGAGTTTACAAGAAATGTCTGTGCTGAACTCCAGAACTGCTAACCTTCACCATCCGGAGCTGCTTGGCAGTGAAGCATTTACAAGCAACTGCACATTTCTGTTTCAGAACAGGCTGTTGGGAAAATACACAGTGAGTTTTCCCCACATCAACTCTGCATGGACTCTTTGGCACCCAAAGCTGAACGCTTAAGCATAGAAATCCCCTGCAGTCAAAGAGTATGATGGATACCTGGGCATTAGATGTTCTGAGACAAAACAAAATTTTAAAAGGACTATCGACTTAATATCGACTTAAATTTCAGGCCATTATTTTTGAATTATTGTAATTACACCACCACACCACACCCCCCGCAAAAATATGTTACAGATTGCTTTTTCATTGCATTTTTTAAATTTTTCTTTGTTGAACTAAGTCAAAGGATATATAACTTTAAAAGGCTTAGATTAAAAAACCTAACATTCTCCCTCTAGATTTTCAAATGCAATATAAAGTAATCTAACCAAGCAACTAACATCTCATAATTTAAATTCCCGATTGCTTGAAAGTTCATCATTCAGGTTTAACACAGACATTGTTGATTTCAGTTTCTGGCACATTAGAATTAGCCTCCAAAGGAAATTCTCTCCATTGATGTTCTGTAAGTGGAGGCACAGCTATTAACAGTTTTTAAAGATTTTAAAAGGGTCAGGAGTATTGTTTTGCTTCCCTTTTTTTCCCCCCTAAATCCTAGATTTTAAAAATAAATACTGAATCAAAAGGTCAAAAGTTGCTCTATTCTTTTTTCAAGAAAAAGAAAAGAAGGGGAAATTCTTAACTAGAAAGTTAAATAAGGAGAAAATGTCACTGGAATACTTTATTCCCTTCAACTCTAGCTATCTATATCCAGCCCAGCTTGAATCAGTTACTGTTCATTGCATGAGGTTTCATCATTTAACTTTTGTTGCCAATATTTATTCCTGGATATAACTCAGAGTCATGGGGTTTAAGAATATTTGTCCGTACCTCAATAATACGTGATAGCTGATGCGTGCAAAACATAACAGCAGAGGACATACCAGTGGTGCTACTTGATGTTGATCCTTTAAAACACCCAAACTCTATCTTAAGCAAAATCTAAAACCAATGGATCTGCCTGGCCTGAACCACACTAAAAAACTCGCCTGTGAATACAGAGTAAGATACAGTCATCATGAAATCTAAACATTTCACAGTTAACACATACAACGTTCAAAAGATTTGGTCGTTTTTTAAGGCCCTTGACTGTCCTCCAGATGATGGACGATGGGCATCTGAAGGCAGGATTAAATCTCAAGTAGGCTGTGATTGACTGAAGTAGTGATTTATGCACATCAGAATTGTGCTGTGTACTTCCTACCTGCAACGCCATTTTTTGCAGTCTTCTCCACCAATTCAGGAGGTGCAAAAGAAGGAAACACCAGACCAAACTGGTTTCAGCCCGCTCCTACAGGAAGCAGGAGGTTAAAAGGCTCAACTCCTCGCCGTGAGATCAGCACCTTATTCACCCCATCTGTCCCTGGGTTTGTGCCGGCAAGACGAAGCACAAAGTGCAAAGTAGAGGAGAGGCAGGAGAGAGCATATTGGTGAAAAAGACAGCTGTGGAAAAGACCAGGACCAGTGAGGTGTTTTGACCTTCTATGGAGCTCTCTCTTCTGAAGACCATGGTACTCATACACATGGTTTCTTCAGGTTTTTTCAGCTGTGGCAGGACAAAAGAAGATTTTTCATTTATAAAATCATGATTTGCCAGTTCTTTTTAAGTTTGACATTACTGCAGGCAAGTCTGACAGGGACAACCTGAAGCCTTCTTCCTCAAGCTTACTGTACAATCAAACAGTTGTCATTGGCTGCCGCAAGAACAGTAAGTTTTTTATTTTGTTATTAAAGAAATTTAATTTTTAAAACGGTACACAATGAATCTGCTAAGTCAAAATATTCAATTTAAAACCTTCTGATTCTTACAAAGGCCCAAGGCTGTCAAAAGTTACTAATAAATTGAACAAAAAAGAGTTTGTGACAAAAATTTGATACACAATCCAGCAAGCACATGTGGTGTAAATGACAGAGACCATTCAGCCAAAGGCTTTATCTGTGCCAGAAGCCTTGAAATACTGAAAAAAAGGTAAAAGCATTTAAATAATTTACATGGGCTTCCTTCCTGAGGATCACTTGTAAGGAACCTCAGGGTAGAAAAGTTTTCTTCTACAAATGACAAAAGGTGGCAGTACCCCAAACAGGCAGAGCACACAGGGAAGCTGGGTTTGATTTGACTTGCTTGCATGCTATGACAAAACAGAAATAGAATTTTTTTTAAAGGCCATGTCAGTTGGTAACCTCTTGTTCTAATAGACCAGATTAAACCTTTCCCAAGGTTAGGGATGCTGTTTAGTTTGAAGAATAATTAAAGGCAATGGGCCAACTGTCTCTCTTTGAAGTCAACCGAGCAACAGGAGGAACAAATCTGGACCTTTACAATATAGACAAAACATTTTTCTCTGCTAACTAGAGTTAGGGTTCAGCACATGTGTCGTGGTTTGGGCCTCAAACCAGGACAATGTGTAAGCCAGTACCCTTGCTGATTGAAAACCGGAGGGCTATTCCGTAATACAAAGAAAAATAAACGCTTTAGGTCCAATGCTCAGAAGTGCTGAATATTGAACCAGATATTCAAAAAGAGTGAAATCCAGAATTTTATCAGTAGAAAAGCAATTTAATTATATTTTACTAATATTATATGCTTTCTTTTCCCATTCTCCTATGACTCGAAGCAGCCTGGAACCTTGTCTACGTTTCCCCAAAGAGGTTGAAAAAAAGAGTTTTATAACTCTGCCACGAGCTAATTCCTAACTAACCCAGTACGGGTTTCTCCAGCTTTGCCGACAACATTAATTCCTTTGTTCCTTATTCACTTTTCGTATTTCAGCTCTCTTTCACTAAAACGCACAAAACTTTCTGTCACTAAAGAAAGGTAGTACTAGTACCTGGTGTTTGCAAACCAATAAATCAATTTGGCAAATACAGAAGAAACGGGAGTAACATCTACTTTCTCCAGATAAAACCATTATCTGTTCATAATCTACCATAAAGAAATCTTGAACACCTAGGTTTTAGGACAAAACCAATACAGACATTAGTCCCACAATTCCCATGAGGAGAAGAACAACTTCCTGAAAACTTTATTTATATGAAGTCTGAAGACTGTACCTAGAAATGAGGTAAGGTTTGCTCCCTCCTTCACCCCCAAGAAATATTCTGGTGTTTTTCTCTGGAAAGTAGGACACAGAGAGGTGCTGACCTCTCCACTGGGAAGGAGTAGAGTCATTTAGCCACCTGCAGGGAGACCCCTAAACCCATAGGGTGAAGACTTGCTTTCTTTTCCAGATTCAAGATTAGCAAAGAGGGGCTAAGAAATTTGTTTGTGAACTTATACATGGCCACACACATATAAAATATCTGAGAAATAGGCAGAAAGCATCTCTGCAGACTCTTAAATACAAACACACAACAGTTTTCAAGGTTAATAGCATTAATAAAAATGAAGAACAACTTACACACTCAGAGAAATCACTGCTACACAGGGCAAAGTTCACTGTAAAATAGCATTTTTTTTGCCACACTGCCTAACTGACGTTGAAAGGCTGGGAATAGATCGAGGTGCTTGCTAATGATAACTTTGAAGAAACATCACGCTTAAAACTCAGATTGATTGCAGAAAAGGTGTTTTATCAACTGCTCACTTTATGAATAAATATGAAACTACCAGGAAAATGTTTAAACAGGTGTAATCACAACTGCATATGAAAATTGAGTTTGGAGGCTGTAAGGAATCTTAACACAGTTAAGAAAGAATGAAAGCAATGTAAAACTGTGATCATAGCCGATTATGCATGTATCATGCAAAACAGGAATGTTGTCATAGCAGCTATAAAAATGTCAGTGAAAACTGAACTACTATTACCAAGTTGTAAATGAAATGAAAAATGCAAAAGGAATATGTGAATGAATACATTAAGGGAAATGTTATTTCTTTCCTGGTAGATAAACAAGCAAAACAAAATACATTCTCATGAAACGGAGCAATTTGTATGAACAAATATGCATAGATAACAATTGCAGGAGGCCACATCTGCACAGTACGACTGGATAAAATTATTAAGATTTTGGGTAATGAATTTTCCAGCCTTAGAAAGGAAGGGACAGTAAAAACATACTGTTATGAAACCAGTTTCAGAGTAAGAAACCAATTAAGTAATAGATTATATTAAGGGCCAATATTGTTTATACTAAAGTAAAGGGAGCTGCTTCTGCCTGTTAGCAATGGCAATTTGGCTTTCAGTGTGACTAAAATGCTAAAAAGTGGGGCTTTTAAAATGAAACATTTCTAGCCTTTTATACACTATACTCATTACAATGCTATTTAAATACTTGCACAAGTGCTTAACACTAAAAATAATTAACACAGAAAATCGAAACCCAGGGCCTAGAGTTGGACAAAATAAGACAAGGACCTATTGGCATAAGCAAATCCCTCTGCCCAAGAGCCCGAGCCAGCAGCGAGCTCCACTCCGGCAAAGTCCCCTGCAGCGGCGCCGGCAGGACTCCGGCCAGCCCATGGCACTCGAATGCGGCAGGATTAAGGCTCTCGTGTGCACATGGAAACATCATGTATGTTGTTCATCTGTTAAGATAGGTACACTTAGCTTTTTTTTTTTTTTTTTTAACTAAAATTAGTCTTTCACAATAGCCAGCCACTGCAAAATGAAAGTCTAGTACATATTGTTAATTAAAGCAAGTCCACATAGAATTGGATATTGAAGCAGGCACTGGGTAAATATATGAAGGTTGTACCTTCATTTCTGAATTAAAAGGGCAATTACTTGGAATATGCTTTACAAACATCAAAGTTAAAAAAATATTTTTGAGTTCCTAATGTGTCCATAATTAATTCACACATTCAGCTGTTGAGTCCAGAAATATGTTCCTGTTGATAATTTGCATCTAATGCTTCAAAAACAATCTGGCACATTTTTATTTGCCTTAATGCCTGAAAGCTATTACCAAGATAGTGCTTTACAATGTCATCATCATTGCTACCACGTATATGCTTTAACTAACACTAGTGCTTAAGTCTGAAGAGTTTCCCTCAAGAATTAAACAGTTTTGTCTCAGGACACAATGTCATGATGGAAGAGAATGTATTTAACAAATAGCACCTTTAAACTTTAAATCAATTAGAATTCAAGTACTATGGCAAACAAAATACACAGGAAAACGGGAATTTTACAAGAATTAAAGCTGCCCTTCTTCCAATATTGATTATGTTTTATTATAAGTGAGATTCTGAGAAGTGTTAGCCATCCTCAACTCCCAAATCAAGGGGAATGAGGAAAAAAGCGCTTCATGAGATCAGGCCTGAGTATCAGAAATGCTTCACATCCTCATAGGGGATGCCCAGGGCTCCTATCTATAAAAGTCAGTTCTGCAAAAATGACCCTTACCTACATTCTTTTCCCATACACGTGCACTTAGAATCTACTGTGACAGGCAGGAGTCCAAGACCATCCAAAATTAGCCCAAATTTTTATTTGGATAATATATAAATTAGCAATTTTGTTAAGATCTGAATTTATGAAAACTATGAGTTCCTAAATCAAAAGATAAAACTCTTTGCTTCAATTTTTAAACAGAAGAGAAAAACATAACTGGGAATATATTGGTTTATGTTTGATTTTGAATACTATCTCAACCCCTTCACTACTGTGGTGGTTTCATCTTAGTGACTGAGCTGGTATCAACTGCTAATTCTACAAGCATAAAATCAGCAATCTAAATTGCTGCTTTTTAGAAAATTACTTCTGTAGTTATTATTGCAGTTTGAACTCTTACGAGCAACAAATTTATTTTGTTATTTTTAAATATTATGTTATTTTTAAATGTTAACAAAATAACAAACCTATATTTGGTCATTTTTTGTTCATAATACTTGATTGCATCTGAAAGAAATGTAAGTGTGGATGGATGTTATCCCTCCTCTTTGTGTTTAATTCTGGCAGAGTGTTTCCAGAACTTGAAACATGATCTCCAAGGGCAGCAAAGGTAATTCAGCTACTTGGTGTCCTACACTTCATACAATGTATGATATGCCACGGCTCAGAGCAGGACTCAGAAAACTCTCCCCGTTCCTCCAAACACGGTGTTTAACTTGGTTGTCCCCATCCCATCAAACAGGGAGGTGTTTATCCAGACAGCAGTCCAAGAACCAGACCACCGAACAATTGCAATGGGACTTCTGGAAGTTTTCCCTCCAGCACTCCCTTTTGTCCCCAGTGTCCCTCAAAGCACAAGCAGGGCCTCGTGCTCCACATGGCACGTACCTCAACACATCCGGTCTGTGGCCCCCTCCCTCCCTTGCTGCTCACCAGCATTCAAACGTGAATTTTGACCGGGAGCGCTGGCAATTGCACGTGTAAGGACAGGAGCGGCACTGGGGAAGGGCTCTGCTGAGCTCCGAGGAGCCGGGCAGCCCCTTGTGAGGTCACAAACACTTACGCTTCTCTGGAGGCAGGAAGGTCCTACAGCAATCCCAGAGTCATAGCGCGACCAGGAATCATTATTTCACCTGTTCGAGCACTCACTGCCCCCCAGTTGAGTTTCTCGTGCACGTTTCTCAGAGAAAGGGAGAAAGAAGGGTGGGGACAGATTCCCCAACTCCCCCAGCCGCTGGGGAGGAGCTGCCCTGACAGATTTCCATGCTTCTGTCTGCTGCCACGGCTGCTCAGTGCCCCCCGTAGAGCCCACGGCTGTGTGTGCCCATCTTCCCCTGTACCTAATAGAGACGGCACATCAGAGGCAGTGGTAGGTGGGGGGAGAAAGGGGAGAAGCTTTAAACATTGCCAGGTCAGCGCAACAGGAGGTAAGCAAGTACAGAGGCAGCAGGAACTGCTGAAAGTTTTTGATATACTCCCAGGTGGACTCCCCAATGCCTGTAAATGTTTCAAAGGGGGATCCCCCTTCTGTGGCCATGGAAATGTTTCAAAGGATCCCCAATCAGTGCAATGTTTCAAAGACCTCTACTCTCTAAAAATTCCACCTTGAACCCCCCCCAGCCTTGGCTGAAAACATTTCTAAACAGATCCCTTCCTGGCTAACCACGGCTGAGGAGGTCTGTGCTGCCCCTCACAGCCCTCCTACAGGCCCCACTGTAAAACAAAACAAAACAACACAAAACAAAATAAAACATCTACCATTTACCTCCTCTGGGGATGTACCCAGCCCGCTCCTTCCCCAGGGACCCCGCACAGGACCCAGTATGCCTCTGTGTTTGTGCACAGGATATGAAGGGCTAGAGTGCAGAAGGGTAATTTTTCAAAGCGGTGTGTGGGAGTAGCACTGGAAATTCCCTGCATACTGCTTTTTAAAAAATAAACCCCCTACCTCCATGAATTATGAGCAGGGCCTCCGACTCCAGACTGAGAAGCTGAGAGGTTGAAGAAGGAGGCACAGCCAACTTAACTGGATGCACTTTTTAAGACTACGATGTAAGAAATAACTGAATTCTTTAATCACATTACGGACGCCGATACTTAAGAGGTGTCGCTGCTACAGAGCAGGGATTCCTTTGTTGACAGTCACTTGAGCAGAATAAAACGAAGCAAGTGCTTAGGATATCTCAACTATTGATTTTGTGTTTCTCAAAGTATGAGAAGAAAGTGCTGCTGCAAGGTCTTGGAATATCAAAACCAAGGGTGGTTTTTTACCTAAAAATTACATGTCAAGGCTAACTTCATTGTCTTGGCTCACTTCAAATTCAAAGGAGAGATAAAAATCTCTCCCTGGAAATGCTTATCCTACTCAGACTCTTATCTTAGATTGGTATCAATCATTCATTTTCCCCAGACAGCATCTCAATGACTATATTAAACCAGACACCTTAATTGTAGACAGATACAAGTTTATTGAGATGAGTCCAACCCTAAGCTCCTGAGGAGACACAGTCTAAGGGCAAGCTTCCCCCCACCCTCCCAAACACCCGTACGTTCACCCTGGGGTCTCAGTGCACCCCCAGCACAAACAAATCCTTATCTGTAGATCTTAAATTGACAATGATGACATGAATAACCCCTGTGACACAAGGCTGCAGAAACAGCTACATTAGCTTCTTCCTCTCTCTGCCCATCTGGCCAGACTCGGTCTTACACAGAGAAGGGAAACTCTTGCACCCCTTATTTTACAAGTGATAAACCTGCCTGAGCAGGTAGGAGGCATGTGCCCATCTCTCCTATGGCCTGAGTAAGGGATCAAGGCTCTTGGGCTTTGAACAAAGGGCACAGGAGCAAGCCCAAGAGGCAACCCATCGCTCTCCTTACTGTTACTGACTCAGCACCACATGAAGGAACACCAAAAATCGGCACAGCGTTTATTGCTGGAGAAAAGGTGACATCTAGTCTCACCCTTCCCCTTCAGTATTCCCCAGTAAAGACCAAACACCAACAGCAGAATCACTGACTACACCTTTTCGGAAGCAGTCACACGTCCTGAAGGAGGGGAGGCCCAAGCACCTTGTGAACTAAGATGCCTAGAGCGAGAGGAAGCCTGGCTCTGTATTAAAGGTTTCTATATTTCACTCTTTCCTAAACTGCACCATAAAAAGAAGTGATGACTTGAACTTAACGAACGTTCTCAGTCCATATCTCAGCAAAGCAACACAAAGACATGACACCACAATGGAATAATCACTCACTTTCTTACCCTGTCCTGGTATTTACAATGTTCTAGGTGTACAGAACTGAGTCCATATGCACCTTTGTCTTTACAGAGAGTTCTTCCAAATATGTGTAATAACTTATGTACAGCCTTAAGGAAACAATAGGTACAGTTTTCACAAACAGCAGCACCACACTTTTCTCAGCCTCTTCTGCCTTCTACCACCGTCGTTTTCCAATAGCACTAACAGTGAACCTTGTAATGTTATATATATCATCGTGTATTATTCCAGACAGCACTACTTTGGGGATATACATAAATAAACTTCACACATAAGTTACCGGCAAATTAAGAAATTATATCTTTCCAAAAGGAAAAAGAATTCCCCTCTTGAATCAAGCAGAACCTTAACTCAGCACTTCATGACCTTTGTATTTAAAAATCATTTATTAGCTTCTTGATCACAAATTAAGTTGAAACAAGTGCTAAGCTTGCCTAAGGACTCCTTTCTTTCAGGCTTCTTAAAAAAAAATCTAGGGGGGAGCTACATGAAATCACTATGGTCCAATTAACAAGGATCTCACTCTTCAAGCTTGCAAACAAGAGATTACATTAACACCTGCTACAAAAGCAAACATTTTTAGATATCTTCATCTTAACCTGCTTGACATTGACTTCAAACTCCTGCCTGGCTCTCAGATGAAAATTATTGTGACTGACATGTATATTTTTCATTTGGGGGTGGCGGTGCAAAGACTGTGTCAGTCCACATTTCTCTCTCTGGTATTTATGCATAATTCACTTCAAAGATAATAGGAGTTACATACATGCACTGATGGGAGAACAGTTTCCGAAATGTAAAATTGTTGAAGGAAAACCATTATGCTTAGAGGAGATAAATGCTGCATGTGAACATATGAGACACGCAGGGTGCACTATAGGGTCCTTGAAGGATCTCATCCAACATACACCTACAGGGGCATGTGTAACTAACTCCTTTGTGGTCTGTGCATCAAAATAAACTGATCTTTTGGGCCAACACATATATTCATAACATCTGTACAGACAGGAAAAACATTTCTTTGCGTTCATCAGCAAGGCAATCATACAGCTGCAGCAGAAATACAACCCATCAGATTACAATAACACTTTACTACAAACTCTTGTGACAGTACTGTAGTAGAAGGTAGCAAGCACTGATTTTTAAAACACTTCTATGTCTGAAAAGTTGAACTTTCTGAAGTCCAGAATTGTTAGAAAAAGAAGAAAAAACCCACTGAAATAACTCTCTAAGTGTTTTGTTTTGACAATGTTCCTCAGGAATTCACCACACTTAGCTGGGAAAATGCTAGCAGTTAAATCTATTCAATGTCATGACATACAAAATTGAAACATAATTGCTCCTAAGTGGTTGACAACTGGCAAGTACATTTTACATGGATAGAGAGAAATTTATGCTATCAAATGGAAGATACTGTCAAAAGTTTGATTTTAATATAAATGAAAATGCTACATGAGGACTCAAAAGGATAAGGAAAAAAGCTCAGCAGTAACACTTTTATAACCACATATTTAAAAAGCTTTGAAGTGAAGAATCATTACATCAAAATCATTTTCCTTGAAAGATAAAAAAAATAAATTACAGCATGAATATTAACAAGTTATTAGAATAGTGAATTTCAAAGAGCAGCAAAAAACAAGCAGCCGATGAGTGGCCTAGTTTAAAGAATGTCTTACCAATCATATGGTTAGCGACATGGATTTGTATCTCTCTCTCATTCTCAAAGGTCATCTGGCACTTGATGCATTGATAGGTCTTTTTCTGTTTAATAACCAAAAAGAGATTAGAGAAAACTGCACTGTAGCATAAGGCAAGTGTGATCATGAATATAGCATGTTACGTGCTTCAACTTTCCTCCACTGAGGCCTTTTCTGCTCATATATCCCCAACAAGACACCAAGTTGGGCCAGCCTTTTCTGGGACCATAAATACAATCTCTAATTAACAGCCTGCTTTAGGAGAATTTTTAATTTGAACTTTAAAAATTTCAAATGATACTACTTGAAAATCTGATTGAGTACTTGAGCCATAATCAGATTGCTCATGTCATTTAACCCATTGCAGTAAAAGTTCCTGCAGAGTGAAATAAAAGACATTGAAAGGTAATGCTGTTTTCAGAAAAAGATCAACTTTCTCAAAAAATTCCACCTTTAGTTAAAATCAAAATACAGTAGGCAAAACACCTATAGTTACCTGGGGAAGTGAAGGACAAAAGGAAAAAATGCATTTTGTAATGGTATCCCACCCGAAATCCTGGAAAAATTGCATTACCACAAAGAATGGTTTCCTAGCACAATCTGTTGTGTATTTTCTCTGTCTCAAAGTCATACCAGGGAGGCTTAGCCACAGAAGTCAGGAGATAGCGTGAAGAGGCAATTACATGAACCATTTATTCAAATAGGGAAAATGGGGTTTGCACTCAGATTGACACTGGTGCGTATACTTGTGCAACATGACAGGAAAAAAAACCAAGAAATAATTTGTAGAAATTAAAATGCATGTTGACAAGCTCAACATCCAAGTTAGGGGAAAAAAAATAAAAGACTATTGCTAAGCTTTTGTACACTTGCAAAAACTCTCATTTCCCAAAGCAGGAGTAGGGTGCTTTGGTCTAATGTGCACGCTCAATTACTGCCTGGGAATATGCTATCTAAATAGACATCTTTTGACGTGCAATTTAGAAAAATTGGGCCTTTTGTGCCTACTTCTTCCTAGAAAATAACTGCAACTCTTGCCACCAGGCAGGAGCATAAGAATGGGGTCCGTATCCTTATGGCTAGAGTGGATGGCAGCAGAACGTACGTGGCACTGGCCACAAGCTCGGTTAGCCGAGGAATGGATGAGAGTCCCAAGCCATTAGCACTGAGAAGCTCAATTCAGTAAAAAACACCCTCTTAACTTTTTTGAAGCAAAGTATTTTGTGGGTATTTTTTTGTGCACTTTTAGATGCACTTTATTTTTTCATACAGCCTCCACCCCACACCTATGTATAGAATCCCATTTTTAGGAGAACAGTAATAAGTTAGAAGTTTTGAGTTAAACAGAGGAGTTGCTGTCACCCCCTTTGCGCATGGGATCCAATTTCCTCAAGCACCTGCTGAGGAAAGAACAAATTAGGTGCTGCCAAGAGCTTCTTAACTACTTCCCATGTCATCAGTGGCAACAAGTTAGCCTGCTGGAGGTTAATGAACAGGCTGTAATACCATAATAACAAATGCACCAGTCTATGGATGTCATGCGTATTCCATGAATTCTGTACGCAGTATGTGTTTGCACATAGGCAGGGCTTTCTAGGCTAAAATAACAATGGGTGATTAACATGATAATTGGAAGAGGACTATACTCCATTGGCCAAAACCTGACACAGCCAACCATATAAAAGGAAATGGTTTGGATTGGCTAGTTATCCCTAGGCAGCTCAAGAAAGTATCCTCCTGGAGTCCATTCGGAAATCAAGGCTGCTAATGGAAAAGCAGCTGGATTTCTGCAGCACTCTTTCTTGGGAATCTATTCCGGCAGACGAGCACAGCACACATACGTACACATGTCCTCTCAAACACACTGGCATACACATGCTGAGGGCTTCTAACTTTAAAAACAAAACAAAACACAAAAAATCCTTGGAAAAGAAAAACGGGATTGGGCGGTGAATGATTCATGTGGTCACATTTAAAATTTGAAACCTTCCTCTTCTTTAAAACTTCAAAGCTGACTAAGTTCTGTGCCTTGTTCAGCACTTATCTCTGTTATGAGGGTTCCCTAAGTAACTAGCTAACGACAATATTTCAGCTCAACTCTATTTCAGCTCAACTCTATTTCAAACCTTTAAAGTTATATTAAACACAGACAAATGATTCATTTTTTTTAATTGATTTCGGTGCTTCTGAAAGCTACTTACTAACAGATCTGGAGACAGGAAGTCTTTGTTTATCCACAGACCCAGTGCGAACTCCTCCACACCATTTCACAAACTTATAAAACACTCTGGTTGGCGTGACCACCCCTCAGAGAAGACAGCAGATCTCAGACTTCCTCTGAGTATTATCTTTAGCCTCAGCTGAGACACACGCATGCAAAAGAGCAGCTTAACTGTGGCCACGGCTCTTGTGATAGGCTTGATATGGAGTGAAGTTAATAAACAGCCTCATACAGGCCACGAACTAACTATAGCTAGATTAGCACTCAAATGTATATGCAAGAGATGGAAGAGCTGAACTTTTGGCTCATTAATAATTCTCTTTAAAAGAATGACACAAAAACAGACTTCTGTTCTCAGTAAACGGGAAGCGCTAGTTCTAATGCAAGTTTGTGTTATTTGTGGCACCAAATGTGATTTTCTACTACTGTTTTTGTGGGGATGAGGGCTTCACAAACATTATTAATGGCTCACTTATCTCTTCTTAAAGTTTTGTCTTGGCACGTGGTGACAAAAGTGCCTGGACTCTGAGGAGCTAACAGAGTCTAGGTGATGGCACCTAGGTGACAGAAGAGACCAAATTGAGCAGGCCCTTCAGCTGAGAGCTCAATCCCCATTAAGTCAAGATATTTAATTCTAATCTTGGCACAATGCAGTAGTATTAACAACAGAGGGTTCTGGCTTCCTTTCTGAAGTAACTATTGTTCCCATGGGTTTTCCAGACTGTCCTCCTTTAAATCTGGAAATGGTTTCCTGTTCTACAAAGAAAATATTCCTCCATTCAAGTGGATTTACAAGGGAAGAGAAGGGGTGTGGGGGAGAACAAAGAGTAGGAATTGAGTCCAAGAAAGCGTGCAGGAGAAAAGGAACTGAATAAAGGAGCACAATAGGGTTCATTCTTCCAACTTTCTATGCCACCTCCTTTGCTTCTTCAGTCCAAATAACCTAGGTGGGCTAAATATAGTAACACCATTCAAGATGGAAATTTAATTGCAGTCTAAGCATTTGCCATTGTCAATGTTAAACAAGCATTGTTTATGAGAACTATGGTACAAAATAAGGATAAACTCATTGTAAGAGAAAGAGCAGCCTGAAACGTGACTGCTCCCAGTATTACAAGAGGCAATGAGAAATCTCAATACTAAACAACTAGTCATGTTTCTCAAGACATGCACGGTCCTCTGGAAGGTGTGTTAAAAGGAATTAGTAAAATATATTCAAAACTGAAGCTCCTAAACACAGAAATATGTTCAGAAAAATTAAAGCATTACCTCTGATGGGATCATAATAGAATTAAAAAAAGGTCTTGAGCTATACACGTGCCAGGTACTGGAATGGTACCTCCACTTGTGGTGCTCATCTAAAAAAACCCTTTTAGTCCTATCCAAAAAGACTAGCTCGTGTAGAACTAACTATAAGAATCAAACACAAATTGATGTTAGAGCAACCTTTTACTAAAAAAGCCTATTTTATTTATTACTCTTAGTGATGTTCCATACAGGAGACCATTGACTTCACTTAAAATCTCCTAATACAAATCCTCTGATGCAGATGTTTCTATGTACAGGAGGCAAAAACTTTGTCTGTCTAGAAATCTACCTTTGTTGACCATCATGACTGGCTCTTAGTTAGATGTCCTAGAAACACAGGTGATGAATTTATAGATATTTCTTCCTGGTTGTTTGCCATACTAAAATGTAAGTGAGGAAAACAAGAACACAGCAGCATTTTCAAGGGTTATGTGCTTTCTCTTTCATTCTTATGGATATTTTAAAAAAACCACCAAAACTGCCAAGCAATTCTGAGTACTTTTTGATCCTCATCTAGATGTCTCCAACTGATTTTCAGAACAAAACCTCCAAAAATTCAATAATAAAAAATCCAAACTTTATACTCCCTTTGTGGTGCTATATCCATGTGCATAAATACGCAAACATAAATACATACAAAAAGGAATGATTTTCTTTCTCCTGCTCTATCTTTTTTTCCTCCCAAATATTTTTACTTTTTATTAATCAAGAGCTAATATTTAGTTTCCTTGTTCCTTCAACTTTGGGGTTAAATCTTCATTTAAGTTTTTTTCTGAAGTTCCTCTAGGCTTCCACACTCTCTTCTTCAATTCAAGAAGTATAACTGCTGGCAGAGTGATTTCCAGCATTTGGAGAAGTTAGGTATTTTGTACATCATCCTCACCTTTTCCATTTTCTTGGATTTCATTCCGCTTATTCTTACTCACTCTGAAGTATATACCCATCCCTATATTTTCTTTCTGACTGTACCTTGTCCTAATCTTCAACTGCTTTTCTGTTTAAAAAAAAGAAAAATCAATAAGGTGTTTAAAAGAGAAATGTAGAAGTGCTCAAGAATTGGAGAGAAGCAGCTCTTGTCTGGACATCTGCAGATTACTCTACATGCATTGTGCACTTAAGATTGCTCCAGTAAAATGGTATTTTACCTGCGCGAAGCACACTAACAAGATGACAAGAGAGATTGTGTTCAACTCTCTTAGCTTTGCTATGAAGCCAATGAAGTTAAGTAAATGCTATTCTTGAAATACAGGGATTTTTCACCATTTGAAAGACAGCGTAATTCTTTGGAAACCCCTGTGCTAGGCAGACACAGAGGACACTCATTGCCTTGAGAAACCTGAGTGAAACACCAACAGTTTCCACGTGACCTGATATGAGAATTCAGGTCTTGTACCTATAATGAAGGGCAAGATAATGAATTATTCCTAATAACAATATATCTATTCCTGGGATGCATACCATAAATGTCTCTGATATTAACATATGTGCAGGCCATAGACACCTGTTGAAGGTACCATTTGCCATCTTCACAAATGCTGATTTTTCATTATCTTCTACAAAGGAACTAAGACCTTTTCTCATGGGATGAAATTCAAAGCATTTACCTTATTGAAGAACTTAAAACTCTCCTCTGAGGGAACAAGTATGGAAGCTGTCACCAAAAAGAAAGAGTTAAAGCAAGAAATAAGAGCAGAAAACGGCAATGTATTCTGCTTCTGATAGTCGATAGGAAAGAAAAGGTAATACTTTAGGCTAAAGGCACAGCCATATGAACTAAGAATTAGTCCTACCTAAGAGAACAGAGTTGTTTTGAAGAATTTAGAAGGAAATAAAGGCCTGAGGAGGAGAAAGGAGAATGACCTAGACAGAGCCCCAGCCAAATTCTCAAAAGGTATCACACCGAAGGAGGGATATTTCCATTCCTCATTCTTTTACAGAAGTAGGTGTGTTTGCCTGGATGCTTAGTCACACTCACCACACCCAGAGGGAACAATATCCAGTTGTTTTACTAAAAAAGCAAAAAAAAAAAAAAAAAAAAAAAAAAAACCCACCAGAAATTAAACTTTCTGTGGGATTCACTCAGAAACCTGGAACAGGGCATTGAGGCCAGTGGGTGCAGGAACAGGCAGTGCCATGCTCTGAGCTGCGCCCGCACACCCTGGAGCTACCAAGTCCCGCTGGGGACACAGCCTGCACCATTGCTATTTGAGGCGTCTCAGCCTGTGTCCTCAGGACTGACTTAGGATCTTCTCATGCTTCCTGAGCCTCTGGTGTTCTAGTTGAATAGTATTTTCAGGTTCTTTAATGCAGTAAGATGTGTTTGTGGGTGCTTTAATTAGCAGATTGACATAAACAGGCATCCACGGCTGGAATTATTCATTAGGAGTTGGGTGCCTAATTTCCTTAGATACTTTTGAAAATCTCACCCCATCATGTTTAATTAAAAATGTCAGATGATATCAATACTCAGATGTGTCTGCTGTTGGTCTCCTGAGAAGTTTTCCAAAATCTACTTCTCATTCCATCTGTTCCTGACAGAGGAAGGACTGACTTGGCCCATTCTTGAACCAAAACATCAACAAATAATTTTAAAAGACTATAAACTGCAAATGATATTAATCTCCTGAGTAGGCTTCTGAAACCTCACTTGGATCTGCACGTTCCCAAGTATCTTGTAAGCTAAGAAACAGGAAAGCAGGCTATCTGCAAAGATTAAAGGAGAGCACACTTATATGTAACCTGCATTAGACAGCAATTTCCAGATTTGCTAAGAAAACTACTTGTCTTACAGGAGGGTCATGATGCAGATCCTTTTAAAATCACTTTTAAAAAAATCATACACACACACACGCACAAGCACACACATATGCACACAGACATCCAAGTAGCCTCACAACGTTCACTCTGACAGACATCCATAAGGACAAGCTCTTTAGCACAGAAATTTGTTTTAGGTGAGAATTTGAGGGGTAGGGTGGAATTCACTACATTTTTCCTCAAAAGTTCCTTTCTTCCTGCTCGTGTTTAGTTCACTGGAAAGAAATAATCTCATTCCTCAAGTATGACAGATCAGATTTGATTTGGGTTTTTTTTGTTTTGGGCACTCAGCATCTGCCTTTTTCATGGAAATGCCGCAGCTTTTCCAGATCTGCCAGTTCAGTAGCATCAGAATTCATGGACAAACTCAATCCCCACCATTCAAGTGTCTCAGCTCTCTGTTGGTTCATCTAGGGCAGTTTTACGATAAAAAATCTGATGTGCTGCCACTGGGAATCAAGGAGCCTGCAAGGCTGAGCAACATCTAACTTTTCTATGTGTATTACTCTACCTTTCCTTCTGTTTTGTTGTTTTTATAGTAGCACAAGTAATTTTATAAAGTGTCAGTTTAAAAAAAAAAAACAACTCAGTCACATCAAAGGTCTACATTTTATCCCTCAGACATTTTAAAGTTCATCTGTACTTACTCTGGGAACAGGGGACGTCTGGGTACCTTTCCTTTGGCCACTAGTCTCAGGTGTCAGGTCTCGGTGGTCTACCTGAATGTGGCTCTCTAGGTCTTCAGCACTTTCAAATTTGACACTACACTCTGGACACCTCAGACTGCCACACGGTCTCTCATTCACCTCCTGTGGAGTCAAGCCCGAAGACTGTCCGTTGGTGCTCCTGGTCATGCATCCAGCACACAGGCCATAGGGAAGGCCGTTCACATCCAACTTTACCAAGTCCTGCTTATTCCGGAACTCCTTCAAGCACAACGCACACTTGTAGAGTTTTTGCAAGGCCTGGCCATTGGGCGACGAGGTTGCAGAGTTTCCTGCCAATTTCTGCATATGGAACGTCCCGTGAATTTTCAGCTCAAGGGTAGAGGTGACCGTCTGCATGCAGACAACACAGCGAAACCCAGTGAGGGAGTTTCTGAGATCTGGATGCATCTGGCAGTGCTCGATAAATTCCTCCTCACTCTGCAGCGGCATTTTGCAGATCCGACATGTCCCTGTATCCAAACTCTTGCTGTGAGTGACTTTGTGCTCCGTCAGGGTCAGGAGAGATGGGAAGCGTTCCCCACAGATGGGGCACATGTAGTGCTTAGCTGGGCCTCGATGGGTCTGCATGTGCTCTCTCAGGCCATTTTCTGAGAAAAAGGTCCTTGAGCAGATATTACACTTGTGGCTACCTTTGATGAATTCTGCTTTCTTCCTAGAACAGTCATCCTCCCCAGGCCTGATGTTATGATCTCTCAAACGATGGTTCTGCAAGAGGACCTCCATAGTGTAGGCAGCTCCACAAATGTCACAGCCATACATGGGCTCAGAAGCATCTACATCATCCTCACTGGCTTCGTGACTGTTGGAAGTATCCGGATTCTTCATTAACATGTTCTGGATATCTGCCCCATCTGTCTTCTTATTTGTGGGGGTCATGCCATTGGCTGTACCATTTTCAGCGCTAGCATCAAAGACACAATGTTTTTCCCGCAAGTGCTTTTCAAGCAAGATGATGGCGTGAAAAGCTTTGCTACAAAATTTGCAGTTGTATTTTTTGCTGTGAGTTGTGATGTGGCACTGGAGTTCTACCTCTGTGCTAAAGGTCTCACCACAGAAGATGCATTTGTGAGACTTTGACGGATTCCCCAAGTGACTATGCTTCACGTGGATCTGGAGATCCACCTCCTTCCTAAAATCCCAGTTACAGGCTGTGCAACGATACATCTTCTTTTCATTGCTATGCTTGACTGCCAGATGCACTTGGATAGATACCTTGGAATCAAAAACTTCTTGGCAAAGGGTGCAGTGATACAACACAAAAGTATGCATGTCCAACAAATGCTTCTGCAAATCATCCACCGAAGAAAACTGTTTGTCGCAGCTCTCACATACATAATGAGTTGAAGTTGTCATGTAATGTACAGTGAGATGTTGCAGAAGAGACTCCTGGGAATCAAAGTCTTCTTTACACTGAGGGCAAGACTGTTTCCTCAACAGCAACTCCAAATGCAACTTTAAATGGGTTTGAAAACTTTCAAAATTTGAGAACTTTAGATCACACTGATTACATGGGTATTCACCATTAGACACTGAGTTTACGCTCGCAGAAAGCCGTTGCCTTTTAGGGGAAGAGACTTCAACATCAGAAGAAACTGGACTCTGCTCTGCTTTTGACTTCTTATTGTGTGCCAGAGGAATGTTCTTGTGGTTTTCTTTAATATGCTTTGTAAGCTTCAGGATGGAGCCAAAAATGGGGGAGTTTGTGCAATAAGGGCATGAATAAACTTCCATAAAAGACTGTGTTGGCTGAATGACAGGGGAATCCAATTTTGAGTTTCCTACATTGCAGTGAGTCTGCTGAATATGCTCAGTCAAGGTTGCTTCAGTCAGAAAGCCCATGGAGCACTGGTTACAGAAGAAAGCGTTGTTGCCATCTTGAGGGGTAGCATTTGGGCCGCAGTGAGTAATACGGATGTGTTCTTGTAAGCTATTAATATCTGCAAACATCTCCGGGCAGTAGTTACAGTGAAAGGCAGAAATGTTGCTAAACTGCATCATGGGATAGGCATGGTTTTTGTGCACCTTTCTCACGTGTTCATTCAAGTTGTACAGTGTAGGCATGGAATCAAGGCAGATCTGGCACGTGTGGCTTTGCTGAGGTTTGTCTGCATGAATGGTCTTCAGGTGGATCTCCAGAACAGCAAGGCTGTTGAAGTCACGCTTTGAGCAGTACGGGCAGCTGTAAGTAACTTTAGACCAGTTCTGGCCTTCCTCTCTGTCCACAGACCTCATTTTCTTTTGTCCTCTCAAAGGCTTTAAGGTGGAATCTGGGGTGGAACCTCTTTCCACCGACGCGCTGGAGTCGGGCGTTGCACTGCTCATGGATGCCACGCTCCCCAGGACTGGGTCAGGGCTGATGCTGTGATTGCTGGAGTCAGGTTGCCTGTGGCTGTCCAAGTGGCAATAGACTTCCTCCACTGAAGAAAACTGCTCCGGGCACATAGGGCACTTGTGTTTTTTGTTGGCATGGGCTTGATGAATGTGTGTGAGCAGCGAGTTTTCGTCTGCAAATACTTCAGGGCAATGAATACACTGCAAATCTGCCTTCTCGGAAAGCTGTGGGTGGCGTGTCATTACGTGCTTCTCCAAATCTTCAGTCTGACTGAATGTCTCTTCACAGTAATCACACATAAAATCATCCTTCTTCACCTCTTTCTCAGTCTTTGCCATATGTTCCTTGTTCTTTTTATGAGCTTGCATGTGACTCTGCAATGAGCTGGTAGATGAAAACCCACGCTTACACACAGTACACTTGAACGGTTTGCTGGAGCTGTGGGTTTTCAGGTGAATTTTGAGGTGGTCGCTGCGAGAGAACGCAGCCTCGCATTCATGGCAATGGTACTTTTTATCCCCTGTGTGAAGCTTTATGTGGCGATCCCTACTTCTCTTGTGCTTAAAAAGCCGGCTACAGTAGGTGCATTTGAAAGGTAGTTTGTCACTGTGGATCTGCTCGTGCCTTTTAAGGTAGCTCAGGCGAATGAAGGACTTATCACAAAACTGACAAGGATACGGCAGGCCGGTCCCCCCTTCCTCCTCCCCGATGCCGAGATCACACCCATCTCCTATCATCTGAGTGGGTGATGCAACATCTTTGCTGGAGGGAGATGAAGCCACCCAGGAGAGTTGTGGGTCGTCATCACCATCTGTAATGGGAAAGCAGAAAGGAGATTAAAAACAATTCCCAGTGCATCTGTGAAATAAGGACAAAGCTCTCAACAACACTATGGGCTTCTGCTACTACAGCATTAAAAAAAATATCAACTAAAAAAAAAATAATCTCTCTTGAATTTCAAAGGAGGTTTGAGAAAGAGAAATAAAAATATATTTGTACACATAATTCACAAATATGCCAACATATAGCATTAATAAAAAGCATTTTTCTTTAGCAGGTTTAACACCTGCTCACTGTAGCGTGAAGCAATAAACAATGAATAAAGAAAGCAAAACACAATGTGCAATGAAGCAATGCAAACATTTCAAAAAGCTACAGTGTTAAGTGATCACCTGTGATTTTGTGGGTCTTTTTAAATGCTACGTCAAGATGATTTTAAGCAATGTCTCCATTAAACAAAATCCTTCAGTTCTGTCTCAAAACTGTAATAGAATGAAAGGCTGCTTAAAAGCAGAGTCGAACATCTAGGTGAAATAAAAGCATCAGATTTGAGACAGCTCAAGAAAATCAGAGAAGAGATCTACACCATTACCACATTCATTCATATGAAAGGTAATGTTGCCTGCTTGGTACAAAAACAAACAAGCTTAAAAAGCCCAGAAAATCACCATTGGAGATCTCAAGACATCACAAAACAATCAACTTCAGGATAAACTAACAATGGCCCAGCCTCTGTTTTAATAACTATTTCCTTTGCTCAATATGAGGCTTTGGAAAATATTTTATAATTTGATATTACCATAAAGAAACACAGCACTACCTCCAGCAGCAAAACAGTCATTTTAGGAAAAATACATAAAATGTTGGCAGCTTTCATAAACAGAATTGTTAACAAGAAACAGAAGAGAGTAAGTTCAAATATCCTAATTCCAATAAATGCAGAGATGTTGAGTGAAGCAGAAACGCCACTAGTCCGATATAAAACTGAACCACAGAACGAAGCAAAAATAAAATTGATGTAAATGAGGGAAGGCGCTGACCACATATACATTTGCAGATTCAAAAAAGGAACCGGTTCTCCAGATCCGTTGTCCTTATAAAACATTTAATGTTCCTACTTCAGCTCTTACTAAAACAAACCAATAAAAAAATCCCCAACTGTGCGTGTAGGCTGCCACACGCGCACTCCTCGTGCCTGCCAACTACAGAGTCACCAGGCGGAGAAGAGCACATGTACGGCGGAGCAGCTCTCAAAGAAAGGCTCAGCTAATGAGGATATCACCACCGTAAGAGGCTGGCTCCTGTGGCACCGTTTGCTTTGGCAAAGACCACCTTCTTCATCCCAGGAAAAGACAGAGCAGAGCTACCTTGGACAAACTAAACCAAGTAATCACACACCCAACAACTTTTCCAGCACGACGGGGCTGCCTGTTTTCTGGGATGCGTGGGTTGGGCACCCACTGCCCTCTTTAACTAAACCTCCTGCCCCAGAGCGACGCTGGACACCGAGAACGCGCTTCCTCCCGCTCCCAAAATGTGCCCCGATTCTCAGAAGCACGCGCGCTTCTAAGATGCTCAAGGTCTTTGTGCTCAACTAACTCCTCCGAGCCTGGCCCAGCCCCAACCTAAAACACAGGCAACGAGCCCCTGATTTTTACATAAACTTTTCTCAGGCTCCATTCCCCCAACCATGAAGCGGTCTCTCTCTGTGGCTGCAACAAAGCCTCATGTTCCCAATTTAAGCCACCTCCACCGCCCGCCCCGCTGCCGGCGCAGCTTCGCTCTGCCCCCGGGGAGCCCCCGTCCCCCCACCCGCCCCGTCCCCCCAGCTCTGCCGCCAGCCGCATCCGGGGCTCCATCCCCACGGACCTGTGGCCACGGGCCGTCGGAGGGAAGGAGGCAGCCGGCTGCCAGTGCCTGGATTAGGGGCCCCGGGGAGATGCCGGTAGCTCAGGGCTGGCTAATTCCCTCCTCTCGCCAGCTGGGCTCCTCCAGGGGAAAGGAGACAAAGGGGAGCAAGAGGGGGATGCTGGGCCTGAACTAGGGCAGCACATGTTGCGTTTGCTACCGCTACCGCTGTCTACTGGGGAAGGGGCGGGGGGGGACCAGGGAAGAAGAAAAACAACAACGACAGGGGAAAAAAAGCACACCACCATTGTGTTATTTACTGCTGGGGCTTACTGGGTGTAATTAAAATAATTTAAAACGTCCCCTTTGCAGGAACTATTATAAAAATATACGCATTTTAAATATCTTCCCTTTTGCAGCCAGAGTACTCGCGCCCTGTGCTGGGCAGTGGCAGGCAGCGGAAGGACCGCACCGGGGAGAACCCGAGCACTTAAACCGGCTCCAGCGAATAAAGCTTCATTGTTCAGCTTTGAAACTGTAGATGCCATGGGCCAAATCCAGGGGTAACACAGGCTGGGCCAACTGCTTTAACTTCGTTACATCCATATGTGCTCGTGCCAACCATTACACTGGCCCACCATGCAAATCGAACAAATCTTTTAGAAGGTCTCTTTTTCCTCTGAAACAAACCGATCTACCTCAAAATGCCCTCTAACATTCAAACAGGGCCAGTTTCCCTCCAGCTGCTGCTCTTCAAACATATTGGGCTATTCAGAAAACAAAATCAAAGAAAGCTGGTATTACTTTGTGAGTGATGCACAAAGACCTTGCTGTGCTAATATAATTTGGATTCAAAAAAATTAACATTTCTGAGATTGAAAAGCTGGGTTTGTAATAAAAATGGAAGCATTTACATAGACGGCTGAAAGCAAAGATTGTCTCCTTTTGTTAGCTTGATTTAGACCTTTCGCCGATTTTCTTGTTTAACTTCTAGATTCTTTTTATTGCACCGCTTTCTCATACTTTTACAATTTAAAAAGAATTAGGAAACTTTAAGCCCTAGAAACAACCTACCTTGACTTCCTATACAAACAAGATAGTAAATTACTAAAGGCCTAAACTGAAGAAATTAGGGAAAACTCATTATCATTAATCTCTTTATGGAATGAAAAATAGCCCTGTTAATTTTAACTTGCCATATTAAATTGAAGAAAAGACCTATAATGAACTGAGAAGGAAATTCTAAGGTATTTTACCAGAGTAATATTTTAGTGGGAAGATATATTTTAGATGTGGTGTGACATGTCTGGCAATGATGGTTAGAATAATAATTCTACATTAATGCAATCAAAGGAATGTAGCAGAATGAGAAAAATCACTTTCAAAAAGGAGATTAAAGTCATTAAAAATGGCTAATCCTGCAAAGTGGGACTGTTGTAAAATAGAGAATCACATGGCTGGTGCAAGGCTTTTGTCATTTGCACATAAGAGAATCAAAACAAGTATTAAAAGGGTAAGAAAATTCAATAAAAAGTTTAATTAGGAAAAAAAAGAGCATTAAGGAAGCTTCAGAATGTCAGTAGTCCTCAGGATATATGTGCAGGTCATGGAGCTTAAAGGGCCAAACTTGATAATCAATCTCAAAGTGGTACAGTAATTTAGCAACTTAATGTTCAGCACGTTTACGGGACTGCAAGCATTTATCATCATCACTGAGGAGCTAATTCCAGCCTCAATGCATTCAATAAATGTATTTTTCCTTCTAATAAGAGCAATTTGGCCAAACTGCAGTATAAATCATACTTCATTCTCTGTTTATCTTCCAGATAACATGAGCCAAGTTCGGGAATATACTCATTGAGCTAAAACAATAAAATGAAGTCTTAAAAAATGTGATCTCTTTTAGAAAGAAGACAAACAGCACATCACAGATTGCCAGGAGTAAGCAGCACTGTCATCTCGGCATACACGGATGACATTGATATATTTATTATTTCAAAGTTATTTTGCTAATAGAAATAAAAGCGACCAGACAAAATTTCGCAGTCCCCGCAAACGCTTTCCCCCATCTCCCAGCTCAAAGCTCGCTGGAAATGTTACGCTCCTGCCAGACGTTGAGCCGAGCCGTGTTTGAGGCGGTGGCAGAGGGACAGGCTTGCTCAGCTGCCTGGTCACCCACGCAGCCCTGGCCCTGGGGTCAGCGTTCGTGGGCAGGGGCTGCACAAACCCAGGCTCCCCCCAGGCAGCTGCTTTTTCTCTTAAGAACAAAAGGTAGGCACGGAGAGCCCATTTGCTGGCCCTGACGTTCGTCCTTGCCTAAACCCTGTAGAGCATCATCGGGTTCCCCTTCAGTTAAAAACCTCCCTACTCTCTCTCCCTAAACGTGGAGGGTTCAGGTGGCTCTTCCACGGTGCCTCCGTACGCACCATGGGCACCCCGCAATGTGGCCAGCACAGTATGGGAGCGGGAAGCCAGTTTATCCCAGCCAGTTCGGGTGCAAACAGCAGCACAGACCGAGCACCAGGCAGCTCAGGAGCAGCCACACAACCTGCCCAGGCATCAACAAAATATCCAGGGTCTGGCAAAAGAGGCAACCTCAAGACTCCCCTCCCAAGCCCAGAAGGCATCTCCATACAGGACAATAAACCAAGGAGGTTAGATTTGGAAAGTGCTCTTATTCAATCAGGTTTATTCCTCTAGTACACAAAAGAAATAGTTAAATTAACAAAAACAATCAATTGTTGAGGAAAGGATTGCTGTTTAATTTAAGTTCAGACTCCTGGTTCTCTCTGAGCCTTTCCACCGCACACAAGTTAAAAGTGGTGAAAGCACTCAAATCGCTTTAGGCTATTGAGAGCTGATGGAATTCTAGCACCCAAAAAACGATGTTACTTTTGAAAACAAGCTTGGCATCATAAGACACGCTTCTGAACTGTGTTTCAGTTCCTCATCTCCATAATAGAAAAAAGCCATCTGCTCCACAAGGGCAAATTGTAGGGCTTACTTCTGTATAGCTGTGAAACCCCGAGACATCCTCAGATGGAAGGCCTGATGGAAACGCTATCAATTTAAATAATTATTATTATCACAGATGTTTAACTATGAGAATACAACACAGAGATTGAGGGCTGAGAAATCTTCAGTACTGGTTACTGCAAACTTTGCATTGCTGCACCACGTATTAACACCAAGGATAGATCATTACAATGGATTACAGTAAGAACCTCACATAGCATACGCTGCTCATTTACACTGCAGTGCTGGCATGAAATAATGCAAAGCAAGTTTACATAGCAAATGTTTTAAGTTTCAATATTTTCAGCGCACTTTGACCGCGTTTTACTTAATTTTTTTGTTGGAGTGCTTAGTTCCATTTTTCTGCATATTTCCCACAGTTTTAAGAACTTAAATAATAAAAAAATATCGCTAATATTCCAAACTCAATTTTCTATGCATATATTAGCTTTACGGAATGTTTTCTTTCGTCGTGCCACAGAAGGCAATAGTGGACCGGGAACCACCAGCTCTTGTGGCAATGGAAGCCTTTTTATGCTGACACTGCCCCTATCTCTGAACGGAATCCTAACTGCTGGACTGTGACTGAAACAAAGCATTAACACCCACTCAAACACACTTCACAAACCAAGGGAAAAACCATTTCTACAACTTATTTATAATCATCCCTATGAAAATATCACGCAACTACCCCCCAGAAGTGGTGAACACACCCTTAGCCAAGGCACTAAGGAGGGGCCCTGGGAAGTTCAGGCTGCTCTGAAGAACCCTATATGCAGCTTCAGTCTTCAGCAACACCAGCTTCTTCTCAAAACAGTCTCCATAGGCTTTAATTGCAAGGGACTGCCATTTTTTCAATATATATATACATAAAAACATATATAAAATGTTCAAAGCAAACATAAAATTGGATAAAAAACTAAGAGGTGCTAATACAAGTGGCACCACAGGCAGTGCTTTCATGATTATCTGTGACTTGAGAAAAATGCAGTTATACCTAATTATATGCTTATGTGGTAGGCATTTTTGTTGGACTAAATTACCAACAGTTAGTGACTCTTTTTCCAACTTCTCAGCTTTTTGCTGCAATTCATTTTTAAGTGAAGTTTTTAAAAAAGACAGACAGACGTCTGGCTCAATGGAAAGTATATATAATCTAATTTTTCTTCTCATGCAGAGAGTAACTTGGTATTTAGAATACAAAATCAGCACAAGATGTAGTGCAGAATTTCAAACATTAAACTTGCTGGGTTGTCTGTTACGCATAGATGGTTTAAACCTCGCTGATTTTGTTTAAACCTTTCTATAGTGATCAAAGATACATTTAATTAGGCTTTTTTTCTGCTGCAAGTTAAAAGTACACGCAAAGATGTCTATTGAAGTTCAGTTGATACACAGAAACTTGTTAAGCCAGAGTAATGCAAGCCTGAGCCCTTGTCTCCCATTAGCAGAGATATCAAGGCTCAGTAATCACCATCGATAGGATGATACATAATTCCATACAGATGATAAAATCAGGAAGTTGGTTTTAACATTATTTTTTCTTACGTCAAACAGTCTGTTTTTTGCTGGGAACAAAAAATTAACCTATCATTAAATAAGCTATTTCACACTTCAATAAATGGCATAATAAGGGGCGGAGGAGAAAGTTTTATGTTAGATCTAGGAATAAACTGAATGCTTTCAGAGTTGAATCACTGTTTTTCTTTACTCCCTTTGGAAAAGCAGCAGATACTATATTCTGCTGTGCATCATGGACTTGGGACTGAAAACAGCTGCACTCTAATTACATGTAAAGTGTACCAAAACATTCCTTTTATCACAGACTGTAAATCTGTTAGCATCTGTCTCTCCTTTGTTTCTTCCACAAGATACAAGCTTGTTTCTACATTTTTCTCACCTGTAGCGGTGATTAAAATTCATTATAAATGAAAGGAGTGAACACTAAAACAAGTTCCTCTGTGTACAGTTCTAAACTCAAATTAGAAACAGCTGTTTGCTAATTCATGCAGTGATGTTTTGTCGTGCTCTGTGAATCAATAATAACTCACCCTATTTCTACCAAAATGTTAGGATTATACATATATTTTTCTTAGCAATTTGCTCTGCAGAAATGTTCAAATGCACATTCAGTCTTTTTTAAGCGAAATTAGAAGATGATACCGGCAAAATCATCAATGAATTAACAGGAAGATCTTAACAGCTTGCTGCTCGTGCTTTCCCTGCTACCTAGAGGGTCCTCTGCCATTCTTGTCTGCTTTGGTATCTACAGAGCATTTAGCAAGAAGGCACATCGTTAAGACAGATGTAAAGGAACAAAACTGTATATGGGCTCACACACACACATCACGGATGCAACAGTCACACTGACAGAATACCATAAAATTAGATTTTCAGCTATGACAGGTACAACTTTCAAACATAAAGAATGACAAAGCCCTTAGGAAAATAGTCCTAGTAGAATAATTATTACTTATAATAATTAGTTATAAAATTAGTTATAATAAATGGTAATACTTATGCTGTTACTAACATTTCTCCTTATTATGTTAGCCAGAGCACAAACTTCATACGACCCTATTGGCCCTACACTCACACAATTATATTCTGCACTTTTTACTACTTGATGTCAACATTTATCATGTTTTCAACACTTGATTATACAAAACAAAGAGACAACACACAGCGGTTAAGAGCTTTGCCCACTTCATTTTTTATCTAAACCTAAGGATACAAGCGGGGCAGATGCAATGTTTTGAGCAGACCCTGTGGCAGATTTGCAGAGCCAGTCCTCGTCGCAGCAGGACCGGGGCCATCCCTGCTCCCTGCACTGCCCCCTTTGCAGAGCCAAAGGTCCAGCCTGTAATGGTGGAAGAGCATCAGCCTCCATGTATCTGCGATACATGCAAGGAAAGTCCTTTTCTCATCTATACATAAAGGTATTTTCCCTTCCTTGTGTTTTGTTACAGGGAGGGGGCTTCCCATACAGCACAAACCCAAGCATCGAGACTCTGAACCACTCGTGGAGCCGTGGCCAGCGGAAGAGCCTTTCTGGTGGGATGAAATGCACAAGATGAATTTCTTAGATTTATGATTTCCTCCCTCCCATCCAATCGGGCAGCTCTCAAATACAGCAGGCACCTGTTCTCGGGCTGTTTCACTGAGTACCATCAGGCACATGCATCTGGACAGACTCGGCTCATGTCCTTTCCCTGATTTCACCCCGATAACTGGGCATCAGAAATACAGACTGGCTGCTGTTTGAAGGAACGCAATGAATACAGAATCCAAAATTAGAGAGAGAGACTTTTCTCCATGAACTGACCAGATCAGTGTGATTTAATTTAATGCTTACTGTGCTCATTTTCATATTTCTGAATTGTACTTTCAAGTGAAGATTAAGTCATCAATTACAATCCATTTAGCTCATTCATAAAATTCACTTAAGGGTCATATCCTGCACGGTGAGCAGGGAGCCCTGGAAGCCAGCGCTGACAAGGACAGGCAGCACTTTCCCACAGGATATTCAGCTTGTGCAGAATCAAGTCAGAGCTCGTTTTGATGGCATGGGCAGCAGTCTGGAGGAGGAGGTGCCTTTAAATCTGGGGCAGTGGTAACAAGGTCAAAAAGAGTTTTGCCAAGACCTCTCTGATAAGCTCCTGTTACTGCTAAGACAAACACGTACCTACCTCGGTGCTGGTAGACGATATTAGAGTGGTGTTTCCATTTCAGCAGAACTCTCTCTCAACTTTTTGGCCATGTATCAACTCTCAGACAAAAGAACCACTAGGAGTGGAGAAAACGGGGACCAGACACCACAACTGTTCTGTTTCTTCTGGCGAGGGTCACCAAAAGTGACTGGATTTCTAGGATGGCTTTCTATGATGAGATCTTCAACTCATGCTATGCAGTGACCTGACCTCTAGGAAAATCGGTTTGCAGTCCCTGTCTTTAACATATGAAAAGAACTTTCCCAAGAACAGACTTCTGCTCCTAAATGAGTACTTTCCATCAGTGCTCGGCAGAAGAGATGTTAATTGCCATGTTCCAAACCTGAGAAAAACCTCATGTTTCAAACCTCAGCCCTGCACAGGACTTTACTGCCAAGCTTTCCGGCCTGAGGAATTTAAAGCCGGTCATATTATTAGAGCAAGTTGCAGGGAAAAATAAAACCAGCTTGTTAAGTCAGAAAGAGCAGGCTGTTCCAGACTCTCATTTTGATCTAGGTGGGAAAACTGTGACGCACTTACAAACTTAATGGGTTGACGTTCATGATGAATAGACCTAATGCTGAAAAACACATGTTGGCTGAAATTACTCAGCAATAAACAAACAGTAAAAAACAACAACATCCAGATTTTATACTGCCTTCAAAGAACCAGGGAAGAAAAATCAATAAATTACATGTGACAGACAGTATCAAGTAACCTGTTTTATAGCTACACATATGCATTATTGGTCTGACTTCCAAAATGTGTTGAGTATTCACATCAATCCTATTGAAATCAATAGGAACAGCAGTTGCTCAACACTTCTGAAAACTCAAATGAAATAAATATGAAATATAACCAGATCTACATAGAGATATTTTCAGCAAGGTGCACGTATTCCCTGTCCCTTTCATGAATTCACAGTCAAGATTTCACGCAAACACCATGTATGGAAATGAAGCTGCACTTATGAACATCCCAGCTTCCACTACTCCGGTGAGCGTAGCTCCTCGAGGCCTTCACCCGCCTGGCATTGGAGGGGCTCATGTGTCCCAAGTGAACCCGGCAGGTACCCCTGGAGCTAATGAAGCCACCAGCTCCACCTGACCCAAGCCTGGAGACAGGGTTTGCTCCAGCTAAGTAAATCTCCCATTCCTCGGGGTCGGCACGCGTTATGGCAAAGTACAATAGTTAAGACTCTGGGTTTGCTATAGTGAACAATTTTTTAAAAAATATTTCATTTAAAATTAAAAAAGAACACCCGCAAATGTAAAAGCACACTGCTGAATATGAAGTACATTCCTGAGTATCATTTAGATAAACATTGGTCATGAATCCATGCTGTGTTTGTGACTGGCTTGAGGGGAACTGCATTAAACAGAGGTGGGAAAGAAGTTCTCCGCTTATCAACACCTGACAGAAATAACTGAAAGGTTTAAAAAGAAACTAGCTATAGATTTTGTACTATGCAAGATGAAAGCCAAACAGCGTGGCTTGCCTAGGAGAGATGTGTATTCCACGCTGTATGGTAATGCTACTTCTTTTTCACTAGCAGTATCCATCACTTTAAATAAGAAATGGCTTTTAAAACAAGCAAGCAAACAAAAGTGTTTGCCACCCAATAAGAATCTTTCTTGGTACATCAGTGTTCCCCTACAACAAACGTGCCGCATGAGAGACCTTTCAAGTTTAACCGGCAGTGACCCGGCATCTGTGATCTGAGGACTTGCGCTGCACCACACAACAAAACCATCCGCCGAAAGCTGCTCTCTTCTTCCAACACATCTTTGCCCTTTTGACTGAAGGGCCCAGTGACAAATTGTGCAACTGCGCTCTCAGGTTTTCAAAAGAAGAGCTGCGGCGACAGCTAAGGTCTGTCTTCCCAGGGCTCACGTCCATGCTGGCACAGCCCAAGGAAGGATCCCACGACCGACCTTGCCGAGCGCCCGTGTAGGCTGCAGGGGGTGTCTGCTCCAGGCACACCGGATAGCCCTCTCCTGTGGGCACCAGGTGCCGAGGTGAGATCAGCCCACGCTGTGCCCCATCTCTTACACCGTGAATCTGCAGAGAGACTTTTCGAGCCTCTCTAAATTCTTTAGGGGCTTCTCAGGATGTCAGCCAGCACCAACCACGCTCCAGAGAAAGCCTCCCGTAGGGAGGATGCTCATCAGTGCAGGCAGGCAGGCAGGGGGAGCGCAGCTGGGGAGCCAGAGGGAATCCAACCAGGAGACGACAGCCCCTCTGGCCCCGCTGTGCTCCTGCCAAGAGACGCACAGAGCCCGGCAGAAACCTCCCCTCCAGCCACGGCTGCGCTTCCAGCCCCGGCTGCAGGTACCACGCTCTGCCCACATACCCAGGACGCCACTTCCCTTAAAGCTCCCTAACAGCAAAGGTACCTTCCTCCTGAACTGTTTTATAGTCTTAGGTGCTGATTGTCCGTATTCAGATAGCTCTAGTTTAACCAACAGTGTAGGTTTCCTGCTGATCACATGCGTGGCTGGTTTTTTCCCCTCCCGCAAATGTGAATTGTACAATTTATTCTAGTTAGTAACTGTCTCTGTGCCCTGGCCAAAGATACATGAGAGAGTGAATTTATAATGCAGAAAGGTGCAGGGCACAATTATTTGTTTAAATGGGATTAAAATTAGGGTTGGAGTATACACTGAATCTTCCCAATTCATCCCTGAAGAGAAGGGGGGACAGCAAGTGTCTTGGCACTTGCAAAGAAGTATCTCTTTCCCCACCATCTCCCCCAAACAGCACTCCTTCCGTTTGAGAGCAGTCTCACACGGACATCGCCACTGATATCAGAGAACTAAATGAAATAAAGGGAAAAGCTATAGTCAATAGCTTTCTCTCTAACTCTACCCACATAATGAGGACTGGCTATGCTTACAAAAAAGTATCCGGGAATGTTAATAGAGTAAACAACTCAGTAAAAGGAATAAGGAGACAGTGGGGAAAGAGGAATTGAATTTAACGTAGAAAAATGCATCTTGATACTACAGGTACAGAAAGCAGTTGGTTTCTATATAGGAGTAAACTAAATTAAAAAGTGGGTGGAAGCTGGAAGTGGGTGTTAGGGATGGGGGCACATTTCCTGCATAGGAAAAAATGGTCAAAAAACCAAAACAGTAACAGCAGCAAAACACAAAAGAACAAAAAACCAAAAACAAACAAACAAACAAAACCCAAAAACCAAAAAACTAAAACAAAAAACACACACACAAAAAAAACCAAACAAAAAAAAAACCCCAACCAACCAAACAAAAAAAAACAACAAAAAAACCCCAAAACCCTCAGGGAAATCAGGCGTCGGAGGTTTGATAGACACACATGCACCTCCAGAACCAGATGTGTTCAAGACACACATACACCTCCAGAACCAGATGTGTTCAAGAAACCATCTCCAGTCAATTAATGGCTGCAAACACGTGCTCCCTACCCCCCACCCCAGCTAAATGAATAATTTAGTTGTTGTTTTTCTCCAGATGTGAGAAGGTTTTGTACCTGCACCTAGATCTCCAGTGTGGGGTGAACGCCCAGAAACCCCATGTACAGTGTGGCAAAGAGGAGTTACTAAAAACCAACTACTGAAATACAACTGGAATATACCTGGAAGTGACTGCATCCCATCTCTACTGTCACAAAGAGGCCAAACAGTGACTTTAAACCACATAAGCTCACACGCTGGCTGTCTAAAGGAAGAAATGTTGTCAATAAGCCAGTCATAACTGAGGGGGTAATTTAAATTATGGGGAGAAATGAAAAACTGTTTTCATAAACAACACAAAGAGTTTTAAAGCTCAGACCAGCTTCCCTAACAAAAACCCTACCATCCTAAATACCTGTAAATACCGAAAAACCCTTGCCCTCTCCCTGGAATCCATTTGGGTTTGTCATGCCCCTCTCCCAGGCCCGCAGCCGAAGCTCCCTGCCCAGAAAGAACCACAGACTGGGAAAATCTGGTGTCTCCCATAGGAGAATGACAGAACAAGCTACCCAAGATACAATTCACATATTTTTTGTTTTGTTTTGTCAAGGCTTTTCTATTATTTATTTTAGTTCTATACAATAAGGCAAAAATTTTCAAGATAAAACAATTTTCTGGCCACAGATAAACTGGACCGCTCTCTGAAATAGGATCTTCAGCCCATCTCACCCTTGCAAAAACAAACAAAAATGGACAAATGAATGGTTTGAATTAAAATTCAGTAGCTGCTTCCTCACACCTTTACCAAAATTACTCGTGAAACTGAATTCCACTTCCTCCATCTCATACTCAGTTTAGCACATGAAAGTATGAGTACCAAGAGTTATGGAAGTACCAGCCTCGGCTCCCCATCAAGACAGGATTATCTGTCTCTATTTAAGATAGGAGTTCGATGTCTTCTGTTGAAAAATGGAAACTCCACCTCAGTCATGGAGCATCTGAGTATAAAACTAATCTTCTGTAGTAGAAGTAGCAGTAAATATTAGACTGACCTATAACAGTAACTATACAACTTCAAACTATTCACTCTAGAGGCTGGGGTCCCGTATTCCTAAGAGCTGATTGTTAAAGACACATCAGATTATATTTTTTTTAATCAGTGTTCCCATTATTTAGGATTATCACACCTTGTGTCTTTGGATTTCCTATGAACATAACCATAGCCCCAGACCTCCTGCCTACCTGACATTGGAAAGGTTGCAACATCATGTCTACCCTGAAGTCACTGTACATGGATTTAAGAGTGACTCCATCTTAATTTAGTTCTTTGGCTGGAATTAAGATACTGGATCTGATCTGATTGTTTTCTTACAGTGTTGCTTTGTATCAAAACACCCGTTTTCCAGTGGGTGGTGCCTAACAAAACACGAAGCAGAGGTGCGAGCACAAAGGAAAGAGCCATTATAAATGCACAGAAACACACCGTTGTCAAAAGATACCAGCTGCCCGATATGTACAAAAGCATTAAAAAAAGAACTGAGTCATTATTTTAGAGTTTTACTGTATTTTCCATTTTAAAACATTTTACTGTCTATTTAGTGTCATTAGAGAAGCTTCCATTGCAAACACCGGAAAGCAGACACCTCCTAACCATCCTACACAAATTCCCGTCAAAAAATTTTTGTGCAAAGTGTTATCAGGTAACAATATTTACCATGTACAGTAATTATGAAAAACTCTGAGATTGTGTAATTATGTATTTTAATTACATGATCTGATTAGCTTTTTTAATCACTTCATAAAAAGAAAGGAAATTCACTGAGGTTGTCAGAAAGTTAATAAAAATAAGGTAATTCACTGCTAAGGCTCACCATGGTGCCTTTCTAACTACTTCCTTGCTACACCCCACTGTGCCTAGGTATTGGAGGTCAACTATAAGTATTAATTTCCTTACTTTTATTAACTTTGGTGACAACAGTTGTGCTCTTTTGGCATGGGTTTGTTTCGTTAGAAAACACTTTTCATTTAGCTGAATGATATTTTAAGAGATGCAAGACTCCTCAAGACCAAGAACCTGGTTGACCTGAAGCCCACCAAGAGACCCAGCCTTGCCCTGCTCTGTCCCTGGCCCCTTTGAAGGGACGTTTAGGGGAAGCCGCTGTGGGGTGGCCACTGTCACACAGCGCCACGTGAGCTGCACCGCCAGACTGCAAAACCCACACCATTTGGCAGCGTCGAAAAATATATCAACAAAGCTGTCTGGTTACACTAGGTCATGTTAAATCAGGACCATCGGGATGCATGGAAAGTCAACACAGCACTGGGAGAAGGCAACGGAAATCAGCCCAAGAGTTGGCTAGATGGAGGCAGGCAGCTGAGTCCAGGGCAACCAGCGGAGACAAGGGGGGTGGCAGAAAATGGTGCCTGTCCCTACGTGAGGGGCCGGGCTCTTCCAGCCGCAGCGCCCACAGGCCTGGCCCGGGGAAGGGGAGGACTCGGCAGCAGTGAGAGGCACCATTTCCGCAGGAGCCAGGGCGGCCAGCTGCCTGCCCCGGGCAGCAGAAATCACCCAGGGATCCAACTATGGAACATAAGCAGCCCCCCTGGACTGTCCCACCGGCTGCTCACAGTGCAAACCAGGGGCTGACGTGTGTGGGGGTGTGTGGAGAGGGCTGGGGGGATCAGGAGAGGGGTGCAAGAGTAAGTCGTCTTCTCCAGCTCCTGAGGCAGGACAGAGCGCGGCTGTTTCAGGTCTGGAAAACAATTTTTCTAACTTTTGGATGTGGTTCTGCTCTAAGGAAACATTTTGTTTATATCCAGACTGGGAGTCTATAATGTAATACTTGGCTATTGGATTCAGCAGCTCTGTTTTACTCATTTTTGGTTCACTCTCTCCCCCCACCAGCCCTTCTTTATTTTCCTCCTTCTTTCTCTTTTTACCTTTCTACCCCCTCTCCCTCGATTCTCCAGGGAGAACAAATCACTTTGGGAGGTTTAATGGACTGACAAGAAGAGAAATTTAATCGGGGTGTGCGTGCATGGTCCGGGCAGATCAGAAGCAACCGCGGTGCAATCCATTTGGGCTGCCCCACCTGTGACCCCGGCCGGGCCGGGCACCCCCCTCTACGCGGGGGCGAGACGGGGAGAGGTCCTGGATGCTCGCGCGGGACCGTGGTCTTGCCTGCTTCGGGAGGAGAGGACTGCCAGATGCTGACAAGCCAAGAGTGGTTATTTCAGGAGACTTTTTTTTAATATAGAAACAGCTGACACAAAATGCATCTCACTGGGGAGGGAAACCATGCTCCCAGAAGCAAAAGACCACTAAAAAGCCTCTTTTTTCCAAGAGAAATCTAAAACAGTTTCAGGCCAGATATCACTTAGGTTTTTCATTTCCATTTTAGGAGACTTGCACTGTGTCCTTCCAGTCTTGCCCCATCCGTGGAGAATGTTAAGAGCTGCTGCAGCCTAAAAGGGGCAGATGTGGGCAGATTAAGAGATGGCACAAAGTGCTTTCAGAAAGTAGAAACAACCTCAAAGAAAATCTGTCTTGGGCAAAACAGCCGCTCGTGGGGAAGCCGTGCTCGAGCCTCCCCTTTGCTGCGAAACGTCTCCCCACACGGTGCACCAGCTCTGGGGCAGCGGGGGCACACGTTCCGCTGCTGCCTGGGAAAAGACGTTACAAAGGGGAGGGCACCAAATGATTTAAACAAGCTTTTGTACAGAAAATGGAAAACATTGTGTGCAACAACATGAGTCCTTTCCCTTTGTACACCATTTGCTGTTACAGATTACATTTGCAAAGTATAGCTTCCAATATAGTGTAGCCAAAAGCAACCTAACAGCATAATTTTCTTCCCGGGTACTTTACTTTTGAATTCTTCTATGAACAATGAAGCGGAGACTTGGAAAAAATAATAAAACAAAGAAGTCCCTTCTTCCCATGTGCTTGTAAACCTGGGTAAACTTAGAAGAGACCATCTTTTAAACAACCGACATGATTTACTCTTGCTTGTGGTGCAGACGCTGGCTACTGCCAGTAAATCTTAACGGCACACCGTGAGTGATACCTGACACTCTGCAAACTCACTGCTACAAAGAACTTGCTCAGTTTAAGGTATTTGTAATGTTTTTCTTTCACCTTTGCCTGTATTTTCACTTTTGGTCTTTTATATGGCATCACTACTCGGTGAAGCTACGATATATTTGGCGCCTACTTTAAAGCTTGCTTTTCTGTGCAACTGGATGGCTTAAAAGGACCGTGAAATTATGGCTTTTAAAATCAGTTTCCTGACCGAGAATGCAGATTAAGAAAGCCATAAAAGACAATTACCAAGGATAAATATCAGTTCTTTCCAAAAACTGCAAGTATTTTCTAGCATGAATCACAACCAACCTCTAACCCATGGTATCCAAAGAGAAAAATCTCTGTCCTTGCATGTACTCAGCCTGGCTGTTTTAAACTGCAGTGTGCTCCTTACTAATCACCTCCAAATGATCCAAACACTTCCCAGGATCTTCTTCTATGACAAGTTATTTTCTAACAGAAATCAGTAATTTTACAAGCTACTATGAATTAATGGCTTCTCTCCTTCCCCCCCACTTATGTTTTTCATCTTCTTTCTTTCTGCCATTTCTCTGTCTCCTTCCAAAGACAAATTATTAGACTGCAAATGGGGGGCAGGTCCAGACACCCAAGGGGGGAGCCAAGATCTTCTCTCCTGGGGAAACTACCATAGTGAACTCAGTGACTATCTGTGATGTTTGCTGGTACTAGGGAATAATATTTCCCTTGGGCACTTTCTGGATAGAGTCTACCACCTGGGTTAAGTCATTATTACAATCAAGCAGAAAAAAAAAAAAGGGGGGGGAGGGAGAGAAAAGATGAAAAAACACTACAGCAAGCATCATTAAAGCTCATCAAAAGTGCATTAGAGAACACCTGATAATATACTCTGAACATTAATGATCCTTACGATATACCATATTAATGCAGATGTTATCTGAATTCATGGAAACAAAATTTTCCATTCACACATTTCCCTAAAATAGGTGTTGAAAAAAATCTCTCTCAAAACTATTAGATGCCAGCGCTTTGTCCTGTCCCTGGAAACAAAAAAATAAAATAATGCCTTGAACCTGCATGTGTTGCTGATCACAAATCTCAAACAAGTACTCTGACTTGGGGATGCTTCTTGGCATTCACTGGCAACGTGTTACAGTTAAAATGGACAACGGTAAGCCAATACTAATAAAAACGTTGTGATTGTGTTGGCTTAAATTGGGCTATTATCGCTACTAAGATCAATTTTACTGGCAGCCTTAAACTCTCCGATGCTGGGCAGCAATTTCCCTTGCAATTTTTCCCCCTTCACATTATGCGGGAGAGGCATGAATGCCACAGAATTGATAGTGCGACTCTGTTATAAGGTGCTAAGTGCCAGGTTATAGCAGGAACAGCTCAGTTATCTGAAGAGCCTAATACTTCAACCAGTATCTGAAACGGAGGTCAAAAAATTAATTCTAGGCACTGCTTAAGTCCTATGTTCCTCTTTTACGGAGACTGCAAATCATGTCAGGTTCTGCATAAATAGGTTTTGTGGGGGTATTAGAGGGTGAATTACTGTCATCTAGGTGCTAGTGCTTAGTAAAGCAAGGACTATCAAACCCATTTTGCCAAAATCCAATATGAACTGCTGCTCTCAAAGAAAGAAGGTCACCCAACCAAGAACATTTCATAACAAAAGCGATGAAACAACACAAAAAACCTCCAAAACACACGTATGTTCTTACAAAGGTGTGGTTTAGAAATACAACATTCACCCCTAAAGATCATTCCCTTATTGCTATTTGAAAGCTGAAGTGAAATCTTTTTCCTAAACAAGGAGCCAATAAGGTTTGCAGCATCTAAGAATTACTTCTAGAAACACGGGAAGCAGGAATTATTTTTAGTGCAGCTGAGAGGCCAGGCATATTTCAGGCAATCTCCCAGAGCCTGCTTCTATACCATGTGGGACATAAACCCACAAACTATGAAAGAACCCAAATCAGTATTGTTTTCTCAAGTGACATCCATTATCCCTCATCTGAGAAAATTAACACGTGTATCCAGAAGCTCAGTAAACTAAACTCAGAGCTAACGTCTAGGATTAACTCTTTCGGCATCACAATAAATGCCATCATTTAAGACAGCAAATTGCTAATATATTCTATTTTATATTCAGTGTTTCTGCCATTTAAAGCAAACAGGGGCATCAAAATACATTTACGCTCAAGCATAGTTTCAAAATGTTACAGTACACAGGGTAATCGAGAATTTCCAAATTCCAAACAGCTACGGAGATATAAAAAGAGAGATACAGAAGGGCCATTAGACCAACACATGCTGGTTTGGGTAGCATTAGGAAGAGTGTCACAAAATGAATAAAAACCAGCTTTTGTGCAAAGTCTCTTATTTTTTGACATCTGAGTTAGCCACTGTATCTAGCAGTAAAATGCTATGAATGTTAAATATAGGCAACCTTTGTTGCTCTGCCAGCTTATTTCTACATCAAATGATCGTATTTGAAGATTTCTATTCCAGGCAAGTGTTCAGTACTTTTTTTCACCTTCCTGATCTGCCAAAAGATAGGATAATCAATGGATCACATGCATTTTTGTCTACTTTTTGCTCAAATTAATAAATTGGGCAGTCCATAAATGTGAATGGTACTTATTCCGAAGAGTTAAGCACAAATACTTATAAAGATTGATACAGCTGAATTTCCTACCTAGCTGCATAGCAAACACCAGGCAGGTATTAACTCCAGACTGAGTTTTACTCTGCACACATGGCCCCGTACTCTGTCACGCTAACACACACTGCCAGGTATCCACAACAAAAGCAAGGAAGGCTCTTCTTGACCCACCAAGTGCATTGTACTTGTTTCCAAACAGTGCTCTGGAATGGGTAACTTAGGGAAGCCGTGAAGAGCCAGCCACGGTTTGTGACATTAACATATGAACAGTCAGGCAACTTTCTGCAGTCTGCGTGTTATTCCTCCCAGCATCGCAGAAACGGATCTTTGCATCTGGTGACATGTCCTTCTCGGGGACATTTTGCTTACTAGCTACCCAGCAAGAGTGCAGGAAACACAACGTCTGCAGAACAGTGAATTCTGAAGCGGGGATAATAATAATAATAATCTGATCATTACCCCAGTGCTTTAAAAATTGGACTCCCTGGCGAGAAGCCAAAATAAAACATCAAAGCGGGCCTCCACAAGCCGGGCTCAGGATCAACATTCGGGTGAGAGCCCATCACCTACTTACCCTGACAGCAGGCAAGAAAAGTTGGAGACATCTGCTTGGAGGCCAGGGGTCAGGCTGGTCGGGGCCCGTGCAGCACAGCACAGGATGGAAATGTGTGTATGTTTTGGGTGTACGTGCCTGGGCTTTGGTAGCAGGGGGGCTGCAGCAATGGGGGGTGCTTCTGTGAGAAGAGGTCAGGGGCTGCCCTGTGCTGGACGCAGCCAGCTCCACAACAGACCCACCACTGACCGACCATCACTGGACTGACCACAAGTCCCCAATTTCCCACCCATCCTGTGGCATAAATTAAAATTAATTTATTTTTCCCCAAGCCAAGTCTGTTTTGCCCATGACAATAATTACTAAGCAAGCTCCCTGTCTTTATCTCAACTCACAAGCTTTTTCATCTTATTTTCTCTGCCTCTCCTGTTGAGGAGGGGGAGTGAGAGGAGCAGCTGGGTAGGCATCTGGCAGCAGACAAGGTTAACCCACCACGGTGTAGTAGACTGCAAAAAGCCTCCCCAAAATGAGAAAGACTAAGCAATACCTAAATCTGTACTTATATGTTTGTGGGCCTGAATTTATGGCTTGCCTGAGCGTATGTATTCCATTAAAAACATTTCTACTGGTAATGTGAAATGCAAGGACTTGCATACAATGTATTACTGAAGTCCCAAACTGGCTGCTGTGGCTACCATCACGAAGCACTCAAGGTCACTGCTGCCTGCACGCTAGTTATAGGTAGCATGTTATCTCGGCTGTGTTGGGGTTCACCTGTACTGAGGGGTGACTCAGATCAGATGGGTGGCCTTTTCCAGAGAAGAAGGCAGCAGGAAGTTGTTCCACAGATAGCTTAGAAAGAGAACCAGAACATCAGCAAATGTACCAGGTGAAACAATAGCCAAACTGATTCAAAGACAGGTTTCTATGTGCACTGAAGCACCAGGAGCCAAAAAGCAAGAAGGCTTCTAAGTTGCTGCAATTTTTAGAAATCAAAAATCCACCCATGAAAGAGAAACCTCCATACTTTTTTTCCTATAAAAGAACTTTGATTTCTTGGAAAAATCAATAAGAGTTGATTACTGAAAATGGCAACATGAACATAAACACCCTTCAGGCATCTCTCAAGTACCTCTGCAAATCACACGGCAGCGCTAGGCACATACCACTGCTGCTAATCGCATCCTCTCCCGTACACAACAGATGAGCTTTCTGAAGTTGTAGTGGATGAAGAAACTACCAAGCTGAAAACAGTGCCTTCACTAAACAGTGCTGTTCACACCAGGCTCATGGCCTGGCTGAGGATGTCACAGAGAAGGTGCTTTCAAAACGGGGTCACAGGTATTACTTTAGCAGTTGAGATAGATGAGGCAAGCAGTACCTGTGGTGCCACAGAACACCTAGTGATCTCAAGCGTTTTTGATAGGCTGTTGAGGAAGACCTGCTCTTCTGTAAAGCTGTGCCAGGATGCTCAAGAGGAATACATTTATTCAAGACATTTGGAGAAGTCAAGTGTCAAAGTGTCAGCAGTCCCATCACATGGACTCACACACTCACACGAGGCCTCATGATATCCCTTTCTAATGTATCACTATATATTCTTGTACTAATCTCAGCCTAAAAACCTGTTGCAAGGTGTCCATGAAGGTGCCAAAGTTAATTGAAGACTATCCATGATTTCTCGTACATCTCAACACTCTTTGTCTGCACTTCCTTCTTCACAAAAGATAAAGCAGCCTCCATAAAATAGAAGACTAATTCAACTCTTCAAATCAAAGCAGAAGTCCAGACTTTTTGAATGGATAGTGTGCTTAGCCTTAGTGTGACCGATGAACACCTAAGCAAGTTGAGCTCTTCCTTTGCCCACAGAGGGAAAAGATTAATGTTTTGACATGAAGCATTTGCCAAGCACTCTGTAAAACAGCCTTCAAAACGGTATTCATAACCATGTTCCAACTTCCAGCAAGGGAGGGGAGGGGACAGGATCATTGACTCTTGTCATCTGACCAAGACAACAAACACGCCTGGTAGAAGTTGACCTTTTTTTAATCAAAGACCCACTTGCTTTTGAACTCTGAACGGAAGATACTTAGTTTGCAGAGACCCACGTTCATTCTCCTACAAGGATGTGACAGAGCCTTGTGGCTGTCTGGCATGATCAAAAGGAAACATGGCAATAATATGTCAACTCACAAATAATTACAGCCTCTTCCCGACTCCAGTATGTGCAGGAGATCCCACATTTCACTCATCCATATGGTTCAACTGGGGAACACTTTTACCAACACATGGCCCCTTAAAAATGAAAGTTTTCTTTTGCTTTTTTAATCAAAATTGCTTGTTACTCTTAATTACTTGTTCCTTCTGTTACAGTACGAGGTTTAACCTGACTTCTGCTGGGAGAATAAAAGTCATTAGGGTGGTTTCCTTTTTGATAATAAGGAAAACCTTGCTTCTAAGTATGGAGGGGGACCAGGGCCACCTTACAATCCACACCAGCAGAACTAGCTCATAGGAGCAGAACAAATCATTATGCCCCTTCTTGATATTGATATTTATCTTTCTCAAATCCTTCATGATTAAGCAGCACATAAATTAACTATAGAGAAGGGGCAGGACAGTAGTACAGTGCAGCTATTTGATAAAGAAAAATCAAGAAACTATCTTTTCCCATGGAAACACGGGACCTTAAACCCTTAAAACAAGGTTTTGGAAAAAGATACATTGAGTCTTACGGGCAGAAACAGGTGCTCAACGGCCCACAATAAGGATATTTAACTTCTTTGTGAATCCAAACCAAACATTTTCAAACATAATAATTTCAGCAGACACATGAAAATAGGCCAACTGAAATTTTCTTAACAGTTGTTCTGTGAAGTCAGACATTTTGTTTATCATAATGCCACATCTACGAGCTAATGCAAGCCATAACCCCGAAGGAAGCCATCCATTTCACATTAGCTATATCCTCCCCATCTCCTCCATGGGTTTAGTTTTTTCCTATGAAACAGCCCTGTACTTCCTCACAGTTGCACCCCACTAACACAAGGATTTACTGCTGAACTGAGGGAGCCATATGGAGTCATAGTGCTCTTCTTTCCCGTCCCCTTTTCCTATTAAAGCTGAGACATTTAACGGGCAGTTCCCCTTCAGACACACATGCATCTACACACATCTGGTAACTCAAGAGCCAGCAGCTCTCGGTATGTTCTATAATTTCTCAGGTTTAACCTGTGATTCGGCTTGGATCCAGGCTGTCAGTGATTTCCAGAATTAAGAGCTAGGGCACTCGCCCGACAACATTTTCATCTGTGCAGACAAGCTGTCTGCAGTTGTAAACAGAAGCATAACTCTGCTCAAGCGTATTTCTAGGCATTAGAAAGCACGAGTCCAAAGAGGCGGCTCCGCAATCTCTGTTCATTAGAACATACCCTGCCACTCCATCAGGAATACTTCTTATGACAGGCCATAATCCACTCAACATCTCCTGACAAAGTCTATCAGTCTTTAACGACTTTGATTCCAGGAGTTCAACGGCAACAGGGAGGAATATTCATAGAGAGAACACGACTTCCACAAAAATCCCCCTTTATGAACTGCGCGCCCCGTGTTAGCAGACACGATCATCACGTATTTGTACCTATCAGCTTTGATGATAATTGCAACCCACTTGACACTTCCGTTGAAAGGCAGTATTACCAACAAGAAATCTGATAAATATTCAACAAAATCTACATTCAATAATTCTATTTATCTTGAAGTCACTATCTCTAAAACTGTTTCAAAATATTTGTGTGTTAAAGAGAGAGGGAGGGGGATGAAGGAACCCTGCTTCTTAAACCAAAATGACTGAATCACTGCATTAATGAACACAACTTTTTTTATTTTTCAAGTTCAGTGAAAGAATGCCATCTATGCAAAATTTTGATCGCACATTACAAAATAATTACATGATAATTACATGAGCATTAAGATGTCTACCCCCCGAGTAAAGCCACTGCACCCAACCGCTAACTAAGGCAGGCCTGGAATGTTTCAGCTTATTAAGGAGAAATCCAGCATTGAGCAAAACCTCCAGCTGAAGCAGATTTCCACTCTTTTACTCCTCTGATTTCTAATTAATAATTAAAACATGTTCCTTTCTTTGGAAACCCAATTAGACTTGCGCATCAGCCTGAAAACAAACTTTTTTTAGTAGCTAAGCTACTTCTTATGGTTTAATGGGGCGGCAGGAGTGTTTTCTACACAGCTCCACTGACACAATTCATTTATTTCTTTCCATTCTACAATGGATATTGTAATCCATCCCCAACAATATAAACATTACATTTGCACAGCTAATTAGGATGTTGGCAGTGTGAATTAGTGACCCTCTGATTTCTTCCAGTCAGGGCTGCCCCTGCTGCCTGCACTCCTTAGGATTCACAATTAGGCAATTATATTTTCAGCGTCTTTTTTCCACTCTAATGCTACCTCTTTCCTCACATTCAGTATGACTGCGTGCACCAAACGAAGAGTTGTGTTGTTTATTTTGGGGTGGGGAGCCAGGGAAGAAAGGGAGGGAGGGAAGGAGGGAGGCGAAGGGTGTCACGTTCAATCCTTTTCTCTTTCAACCTCTGCTAACTCGACATCAGAGAATGATAGAGGGTCCAGGAGACTGCAAATTATCTCCATAAATGTTTTAAAGAAGTGATTATGCAGAGTGGGTAGGAGATATATTCTGACTGGGAGTGAAGCAAAGGGAAAGAGGGACAAAATAAATAAATCCTGTCCCCGGGTGCAGTGGGCTGGTACTGAGCCTCCATGCGGGCTGCGGTCACCAAGCTGTCCCCAGCCACAGGACGATGACAAATTGGAGAGAATTCAGAAGAGGGCAACAGAAGTGATTAATGGGCTGGATGGACTGATTTATGAGGAGAGGTTAAAAGGTCTAATTATATGTATCTTTGTTAAAGAACAGCTAAGGAGGGTGCAGGAACTGCTTACACGGGGTTCATGTCTGGTAAACACCCTCACCGCATTCCACCGTGCATATTGGGAAGGGCAGGAGGAGATCAGAAAACAAAATTTTACACTAGACACCAGGAAGATGTCCGCAATAAACATTAGAAAAGAGCTGTTTCCAAAGGGAAGGACCAGAAACCTCATCGTTCGCGAGCTGTAATGGACAAAGCACTAAGAAAATACACTGCAGGGGATAATGCCTGTTTTAATGTTGATGCTTGTTTAACTCACTGACTAATGTACGCTCTGGAGACATAGCCTCTTTGTTAAAGCACAGTATATGTCTCTGAGTTCTACTCTGCTGTGAGAAGTTCTCCATTAAAATCGCTTCTTACTAAAGGCACTGCAAACATTTTGGGCCAAGTACATGCCACCCTGTATCAGCTCCTGACCCACAGCTGAGGAATCCAGAAGATCCGAGAGGACCAGTGATTGCAAAATAAAATCTCTTAGTTCTCAAATGTTCTCAAATACTAACCCAATGGTTTCAAAGTTCTGTTATCAAAACAAACAAAACCCGCCACCCCCCAACACAGACCACTTTGCAGAATAAAACTGTTCTCTATTTCCTTCTTTAAATATGGAATCGCTTTTATGTCCTAGGAAATCAAGTGTTTAAGAGCAAATTAACCTTGGCATTTGTGTGACCGAAGAACAAAAATAAATCAAGAGAACTAAACTGTTAGAAGTAATGAACCCGATACTCTTACTTATACCCAAGTAAATTAGGAATACTGCCATTGAATTAAGCCAATGGAAATACACTGAAGTAGAACTGGTATAAATCAGCAGAGGACCAAGCCAAACATAACCGGAGTGACACATTTCCAGGCCATGTGCAGAGCTCAGGCCAGGGAAAATAATTTACAGTCAGCTCATGGAGACAGGAAGCAATGATGGCAGGCGCAGCGGCTCCATAGCTGCTGTAGCGCGAGCGAGCAAAGCTGGAAAATCCACGCGCTGCAGGTCCTCTCCCCAAATCGCAACAGAAACCAGTCCAGACTGCATCTCTATTGGCAAACCATTGTTTGAAGAGTAATTCCACCTCCAGTTTTGCGCTGCCACTATTCACAAATATAGCTATATGTATTGCCTGTAGAGACGTGAAACGTTTCAACTTGTACAGCGATCTGTCCATCATCTTTCCCGTGCATGAGACTACACACAGCCTCAAGCTAGCACAGCTGGACCTCCAGGTGCCAGATTAGGAGAAACCGAAAAGGTCCTTTTCCAAGAAAAATACAACACTCCTTCCCCCAGCCCCTGCTCACGTGCGTGTGTGAGAACTAAGCAGGCTTGAGGGGCTTTATTTATTCCCTGCTACACGACCATTAAGCTCTACTGTATAGATCTGATTCTGCCAAATTCTGTCACTTAATGTTTTAGATGTAAATTATAAAAAGAGATCAGGGTAAAAAATACAGTAGAAAACAGATGCTCTAGACTAAAGGGTTGTTGTGTTTTTTTTCAAAACTACTGTTTCCTTTACAGTTTTATTTATTTATTTGGTAAGTAGAGGAACGTGACAACACATTCACTACCATAAAAAGACAATGGCTTTCCCAAGCTTTGCCATTTAAATCTGTTCCATACCTCACTGAAGAGACAAAACCCCCCTCATTTTGACAAACTAGACTCCCCCACTAGACAAGGAGCCGTAGACAGCAGTCAATGACACACCAGCAGCGCTATATGGAGGCTCTGTGTCCTGCTAATGCTCTCCCGAGTGCATTAGAGAGGTAAGGAGCGCAATAGCTTTGTGCCTCAGTTTCCCCATCCATGAAATAAGAAACATAATACTGCACTGCTTTGCAAAGTTTGTTTAAAATGTTACTGTGAAATGGAACAGCCTCGACAAGCGAGTGTTTCAGACTGAGCTTTCAACTGATACCTCTAACGTTCAACTGAACTGTAAGTTCAACCTCTCAATTGACACCACTAAAAAGATTTATACAAAAGCTTTACACATCCATGAAACTGAGCCCTCTTGTGTAGTTTACAGTACATTAAATCACTATACATCAGCACAAGTTTTTGTGGCTCTTAGGACAGTCTGCAGAAAGCACTGAGAACAGAGAACTCCGATAAAAATCTGGAACTAAAACAACCTCAGCCCTATTGCAACTATCAAGTCACAAAATCTACATATTGCAGCAACATCATTGATCTGTCTTGAACTGACCAAAGTTTGTAGTAAAGAGAACCGAGAGTCTCTCAGGAAACTTTTGAATGTCATTTCAATTTAAGATTTGACAAGGCCCAATAACACTTATTAATTTCAGCTTTACCTGGGTCTGTCACTAGATCACGGCAACAGAAACTCAGTGATGCATTAACACTTTTAGTTACTAAATTCCAAACGGTTTCTCTTTTATCAAGGTTTCAGCCATGTCACCTTGTTAACCCAGCTTGCCAGAACAAGCCAGTCCCCTCACAAAAATCGTAGCCTTAGAAAGAGTTAAATATGGGTTGTTTTTTTTCAATTTGTCCTTGGTTCTTATTTCATGTGTTTATTTCCAGAGCATTTCCAAATTATATTTGTTTAACAGACTAGTGTATCTAAATCTTTTTAGCCACATGTATCACTCACCAACATGATTTTATTACAAGGGGTATGTTATTAAAGCTTAACCTTGCACTCAGTCACTAATCAAAAACAATTCAAGCAAGCAAATCAAATGTTCCAACTTAACTAAAATCTCCTCCCTTTAAGCAACAAATAAAGCCTGGCTGGCTCGCAGGGAAACTTCCATGTATCAGCATACCCACAGCTCGCTCAAATCAGGCACATTTCTTCAGACTAAATTTAGCTGCTTGCGTTTCTTCAGAACTTTAATTCCTGAATATTATGTTGACCCTACTGAGACTGCTGGAGTGCCAGATCTTACGGCCGCAGTCATATCAAGATTCATTTATGGTAAGTTTAAGAAGTGAAGATGCTGTTAACAGGCAGGCACGGGGTTAGGAGTAACCACACCAGCAAAAGGATCAGGCAGAAACCAAGATGCATCTTCCAGTAATGCTGGCAACGCTGTATCTCACGTATGTGCTAGTGCTAATGAGTAGCACGTTAAGCTACTTAACCAGCAGAAGAGGAGAAAGTGATAAAATCTTACATACATATAAGAAGGTTGATTTCACTGAGACACCACTTAGGTTTTTAAATCCCCCCCTTCAGCAGAAGCAGAATCAATCAGTGAGTGCTCATTTTTGGACAGTATGAGACCGTGCCTTCACGCGGAAAATACGAGCTCCTAAACCACTGCTGTGCCAGCGAAATGCCTCAGCAGCGGGGACACCTGTGTCCCCTCCGTGCTGGAATCTGCCACCGAGTTACAGCAGGTAGGCAGGCTTCACCGGCAGATAACTGGTCCCCATCATCCCGGTGAAGGCGAGCGCAGTGCAAGCGCCGCCGGTTTTCACCGCTTCTCCTTGTGACAGAAGACGGAACAAATTCTTTATCGCAAATGCAAGTTTAAAATTTATATTATAACACCGAATCCACCAAAGCTGCCAAGAGACATTGAACTCATGGGATCTGTGAAAGTTTTTCACACCTGTGTTTTTCTCCTGTGCCTAATATTATGGGAGGCATTTTGGAGGATTTTACAATGCAAGTTTCAATGAGACACTTACAGTCTCCCTCAGGCAAATTGTCACAGCTGCAGAGGTCTGCTACCCAGCTGCCAATCAAGGCAGGCAGGGAGTATGTGCAGTGAAATCACAAAAAAGGCAGGCTTCATTAGACTGCTGAAACCTAACTAGAGGCTATCTGGGCATGCTCGAGCCCTAAAAACAGTTGCTTTAGAAAGAGGAATTTTTTTTCTTTCCTTTCCAACTCAAGAAAAGGCTGTAGTACTCATCGAGGAATGCACTGGTGCCAACTTTCCCCTTTCCAATTTCAGTGTTTGTTTTGCTCTGTCTAAAAAAGGGAATTACATCGCCCTATAAGCTTTTATTATTAGATTAGCTGATATAGTTGGAAAAAGTGGACAAGATTACAGGTTCCACGTCCCTTTGCCAGATCTCAGAAGTGTGTCTACTTTTTCCAACATCAGAAGCTGCTCCAGTAAAATATTATTTCTCTCTACAACCTTTCCTTCCTTTATTTCCTTGGAGCACTACAGCTAAAAAAACCCGCTGGTATTAAAGACGAACTGTACTGGCAGAACTGGAAGAGTATTTTTCCTCCTTCACTCCTAACTCAGAAATATTCCGAGGGAACCAACGGAATTGAAAATAAAAAAGAGAGAGATCTGCAGACAAGGGCAAACACACAGAAGTTCAGCCCAAATGATAATCAAGTGGGAAATTTAAAAACACGTGGAAACAAGTGGCATATTGTAAGCCATTTAGCAAAGTTAATTATAGGTATTCACTACATCTGGTCTTGGCCCCTATTCAGCAAAGTATTTAAGCATGTGCCCAGGTTTAAGCAAGCGCAGGCTGAAAAGCCTACGTGTCCAGTCACGTGCTGAAGTTAGGCATCTGCTGAAGTACTTTGCTGATGCAGGACCGTAACATATAATAAGACTCTCCCTGAAAGTTATCTAATAAACAGCTGTTATTTCAAAAAACTACACAAACATAACACACATTTCACGTCCCTAAAAGAGCTGCTGTCATAAATCCACATCTAAAATTGTTTCAGACATAGAGGTGTGTGCACATATATATTTTGTGAATGAAAATAAAAAGGCAGGCATTAAAGTACAACATAATCAGACACATCAAGCTGCATGTTATCCTCTGTCTATTACCACACTTAACCTTTGCGATGCTCACTGCTTCTTTGTTATTTCTTATTGACAATTTGTTTTTTGTATTGACAATTTTGCCTCAAGTTAATTCTCTCAGGAAAACAGGGACAATGTTTTGGGTTGGTTTTTTTTTAATTTTTGCCCATTTAGATCTGCTTCTGACCATGGAAAAGAAGTGACAAAATGTTTAAACATTCATGTTTAAGTGGCTGAGCAGCAGACGGCAAATTTTCTGAACTTCCAGATAGTCACAAACCCTGCTAAAATAAGAGGTACTGGGGTAAGCTGAGCCCCCTCCATGGCATTTAGAATTAAAGTGGGTGCGGGTGCCTGGAGTCCTGATGTTTGAAAATTCTGGGCTACCTATTTACAATCCCAGGCGTATTTCCTGAGCGAATTGTGCTGTGACGACTGAACCTTGCAAATGTCAGCGGGCCTGCTCGGGCAGGGCGCAGGCAGCAGAAGCAGAGCCATTGTTGCTGAGGCCCACAGGGAGGAGGCGCCGCCAAGGCAGATGGGGACAGCGCTAATGCGGCACCTCCCCAGGGCAGCCCCCCGGCTCCCCCCCGGGGACGGGGGCTCTGCCGGCACCACCTGCCTCCCTGGGGCTGTGGGAGTCACCCCGCACTGCATGGCATGACACGGGGTGCCATGTGTGCCACCCCGAAAAGCACTGCACAGGGATGCCACATGTGCCACCCCAGACTGCCTGCCCTCCCCAGATGGCCTGGCAGAGGGGCTCCAGTGTGGGCCACCTCAGATGGTCTGGCAGGAGGGTGCTCCAGCCTCCAGGGCCTGGAGAGAGTGCCACTGGTGCCACCCTCCTTGGCTCGGTGAGGCTGAGGGCAGCTACTCTGTTTGCATGTCCTGTGATGAAGATGCAGCGCACGGAGATGTAACGGGCGTCTGTGATTTCAAGACAACAATAAGAACCTCCAGCCCTTCTCTCTTGCTAATGTTACTAATAACCTCCACATTGTCATCTATCCTACCTGAGCTAACAGTTTATAAACCGCCACCCGCAGCTTGTCCCTTATAGTTTATTAACATACACTAATAAACAGTATGCTTCACTCCCACTGTGCTGCCAAGTGAAGCCAGTCAGAATAACTGCATTAGCTTTACTGTTCTTTCTCAGCACATTTTTCCCACATGGGAACAATTAGGACAAACTCCCTCCAGATCATATTTAGAGATCCATCATATTTGCAGGAAAATAATAATAATAATCTTTTTTTTTTTAGCAAATGCATCTGTAGGCATCTACAGAAGATTAACCTGATGTTACCAAAAGTGATAGGCTCTTAACCTCCTTGGCAGTTCCCCTGCGTGGAAGGGGTTAATGCTCCCCAGGCTCCGACTTACACCTATTATGCTCAAGTTTAAAAATAAGATGTGAAAGATGCATTATGTAAGGCCAGTACTGCTATCCTGCCCATCTCCTATTTTGGAATTAAAGATCATCATTGCTCACATCAAAGGGGCTGGGTGAGAATAAAAGAAAAGACAGGAACAATGAAAATAGCTACCCGACACAAACCAGATCAAAGGACCAGGCACAGAAAATGAGGAGCTAGGGGGTCCTTTAATTACTGTCCACATCCTCCAAGTCATGTGGTGAAAAAGAAGGGAAAAAAGTTTTGAAGGCCACTGGGTTTTGTCTTGCTGTGGCTCCTGTTTCCACAGTCTGTGCCAGTTCCCTACAAACTGCTCTGCTTTTTATTTTTTTTTTCATTTTATTAAAGTCAAATAGGACTCCTGGACTCCAAAACTCCTCCCTTATGCCAGGAGGAGGAGAGGGAAGGAGGGGTAAGAGGGGCAGTAGTGGAGAGAGTCTATAGCAATTGCCTGAAACAATTTCAGGAGGACTGCTCCAGGCAGCGCCCCGGGAGCTGCTTTGGGAGGGAGAGAGCTGGCTACCTGAGGCTAGTCTTTATTTGCAGGCCTCCCGGGTTGAGAAAACTTCAAATTCACATAGGGCACTGCTCCATGGGGCAGCAGATCAAACCTGGCTACTAGCTGTTTGAGCTCAGCAGCAGAAAAAAGGATTGCTCTGGGACTGAGCGTAAGTAGAAGCATGATTAAACTTCAAACATATCCCCCCTTTTCCCCCCCCATTTTATACACAGCAGACAGTTATGGCTAATATTTCAATATGGACTTTAAAAATACACTGCAAATAACTTACTCCAGCATGCTCGCTGCAGGTTTAAAAATAATAAAAAATTAAAACTAGCTGTATTATTGCAATGAAGTCAAACGTTCAAGTTTACCTTTCATGAATCATTAAGGGAATGTTATTTAAAAGGATCTCTTTTTATTTAATTCAGCCATCAAGATTAAAATTTGGATTTTTGACCACTGATTGGAGTGACACATCATAGCATTTACTTCCTTTCATTTATATTTCAGATCTGGTGAGTTTCTCCCTAATTACTCTTGACTTACATTTATTTTTTAAAAGACAATATAAAAATAAGTGGCGTAAGGAAAAAATAGGACAATGATTTAATAATTCATGTGCAAGAAGCTGACCAAACTTTCTAGGAAATAATAGTGCTTTGTCACTCCTAAAAATATTTTGGAAAAGAATAGCTCCAGGATGTTCCCAAGAAACTGTATTTGCTAATATAGATGCTAGCAGTGGACACAGACAGAAGTCACTGAAGAGAAAACTATATTCCTGTCTCAGGTCAGTTTGCTTGGATTTATGCTGCATGCCAAACTAGAGCATGAAAAGCATTCAAATAGAATTTTATAGACATTGAAGGAGGCAGCTAATGTCACCGAGACAACATCTACAAAAGGGGAACACAAGATATAAAGGCATCCTTCTCCCCATACTATTTACAGCTTGGAAACTCCTTAGACAAGCAGTGAGGATGATGTTTTAAGAGGCAGTTTAGCCTCCAAACTCCAGTGAGTGCCAAGTTACTTCATCTTCTTTCTGATGAAAGTCGCCTCCATCGTTTCCTGCTCTTGGACACTAACATGCAGTGAACAGCCATTCTCAGGAGGACAGCTGAGGACTGAATCAAGCAAATATAGACTACAAAGCTGCTTTCTGAAGTGGGCATCATGCCTAGGCTCGACATCTAAGCAGTATGCTAGGTACGTGTACCAAGTTCCAGTTAGCTGTCTTGCAAACATCCACGTTGGGAACCTTGCCCAAGCAAGCCTTCAAAGCTACCGTAGCTCTGGTGGGATAAGCACGGGAGCGGTGGGACCGGGACATTTGCCTCCTTGTTACAGGTCTCAGAGTATCACATTATCCATTTAGATAGCCTTTTGATTGAGAGAGCTTCCCTTTTGGGCTTAGCCCCAAATGCTAAGAACAGATGAGATGGTTTAAGGAAGTCTCCAGGTAAAACATGAAAAGGATGCTTAACATCCAGCTTCTGACGAATAGCTGCACTCAGGGAGCCACAAGGGCTAGGGAAATAAACACGGTCAATTAAATGAACTGATTGAAAAGAAATCAGAGATCACTCCAGGGAAAATCTGAGATGCAGTCACACAGCCACCGCAATCTTTTTGGAAGTTGGTAAACGGGGCAAAAGGCAGGAAGAACTGGAGTGCCTCACTCGTTTGGCAAAAGGTGGCTGCCATAAGGAAGGAAATATACTTTAAAGGAAATAAATACAAAGAAAAATCCATGATGGGTTCAAAAGGAGGCTCAACCAGCTCACTCAAAGCCTCTTGAAACCTCAGTGCTGAGTGGGGAATTGTAATGGGGGAAATACAGCAAAGGCTCTTCAGCAAATGTTCTGTCCTTTCCATAGGCTGTCCCACGAAATGCACTGATAGATGCTGAGTAATCTTCAAAAAACTCCAAGATGAATTAACAAGAAGGAGATCATTGGAGAGAAAACTAATAGGGATGGTGCAGAATAAAAGTAATTTTTTTTGATCTCATCAGAAAAATACCTACATGCTCATTCACGGGAGAGAGTTAATTTTCTAATAGTTCAGCTATTTTTAATGCACTTGTTCAAAAGACCTCAGGAAGACAGCGGGATCACGGAACAGGACTGCCAGAAGTAAAGATCTGCACAGGAGAGCTACCTCCACTTTGTGTCTTTCCTTTGCATCCTCGACGGTAGAGGCTGGGGCTGCCCAAGCAGCGGCGTGCTTTGTCTGGGCTCTGTCCTCCACGCCATACACAACTGAAGAAGGCTAAGCACGAACAGAAAGCACACTTCTCCCCTAGATAAGTAGTCTGGAAAGGCTATAAATGTGAAAGCAGGCGGTTGAGACAATGCCAGCATATCTAAAAATCAAAATAATGAGCTCAAGCTGCTGTCACTAGGAGCATGTGTGCCTTTTCCTGTCTCACTTTGCTGGAAACCCATGGGTATTGCTGCACAGGGAGGGAAGTCCTAAAGTGGTCTCTGACTCCAACTCAAGAGAAGGGCGTCTTGCAGAGCTAATGAAGTTATTTATCCCAGGGAACTCAAGCAACATTTGCTATTGGGATTGTGGAATTCTGATTTTTACTGTGGAAGTCAATCACCTGGTTAATTCTCATTTAACCTTGCTAGAACAGAGCACTGCTCATTAAGCCCCTTCAAACTGCAAAACCTCAAACTTCACATCCCGCTACAGATTCCTTTTTTGTAAGAAGGATCAAACAATCACAGAATAGTCTAGAAAGGATGTATGGAGGTCACCTCTCTATGAACTGTTCCTCAAAGTTATTTTGATGCTACCACAAGAAAGTCACAGGGCATATCTGAGAAAAAGTAATCACCTTTTTCCCCTCCCTTTTTTTTGAGAGAGAATACTTTACAAGAAAAACAGCTCTAACAGACTAACTCCTGGAAGCCCATCTATCGCTGGGCAGAGAAGATACTACCTTGCCATGCTTCCCAGAAGCAGGACATTTGCTTCCCAGGTCCCTTTCAGTGACAGTGTCTCAGGGAATTAATGAGGCAGCACCCCATGTTGGGAAAAAAAATAGAGCAGTGCTTAGAGGTTGGCAGAACAGCCTGGTCAAAAGCACAGAAAAGTAAAATAAAGTAGATGTATTTCTTCCTTTTAGTAAGTTTCTGATTTTGTAAGTGTGGAAGATATTATCCTCTGCTGAAGTTACTCCTTTCATCTTACACTTCTCATTTCTTCTCATGAGTCAACAATCTTAGCCTTTGTGTTCTACTTCTTAGTTGCTGCTACTGGACCCACTCTACCCTTTATCAGCCTTTTCCCCTTCGTTCCTCCCCACACTGTTTTGACATTTCTCATCTTCTTGCCAGTTATCACCCCGTCTCACATCCTCGGTTTCTCTCTCTACCCCTGTTATTCTAACCTTTCTCTGGCATACAATCATCAGCCTCCCTGATTTCAAGACCATGCTCATCCTCTTTCCATCTCTTCCTCTACTTTTCTGTCATTCTCCATGGTCGGAGTATCGAAGTCTATTCCTCCCTGAAGTCATTCACTCTCCTTGCCAACTGCTTTGTCCAAGACCAAGGATGACATGAGGCTACAAAAGCAATATAAAAGAGAGGGTGAATGCTTGCCAATCAATCAAGACACTCTTCCCAACATAATGAAGATCTAGGCAAAAAAAAGAAACTGTCAAAATTACAAGAAGACTTAGGTGAAATTAAGGCATACCCCAAGGTTAGGAAATAAAAAATTAAAGATTCCATCCTTCAGAAAGGTACTACTGTTCAGTCAACACTCCTTCAACCTGGCCCTAATGCAGCCGAAAGAACACACATTCACAACTCTATTACACATTTGCATGCAACTAAAAGACAAAGCATCACTCTGATGCTGCTTAATTGTTATACACACTGCCGGAATACAGTATTTATGTACACATGGCTATTTCAAACATAAATTAACTGATGCCTTACCAAACTTGCCCTCTCATACTGATAAGAGATACATACTCATACTGATACATTTTTGCATAACGAGTTTTGCTCAAAACTTTTAAGTTTTTCAATTGTAAAACATTTTTAAAGACTCATGTGAGGTTCCTAATGCAAATATAAATCTGATGAGATTTGCAACCAATCTGACCATTTTCCTTTGAGTTTAACTTGGGTGTATTCCTTCATGATTCCACAGCACCACCTTAAAATAACCTGGTGAATTTCCTCCTTATTCTCCGGGGCAGATATAATGTTCTGACTGTGACTTGAATGAAACTGCAAATTATACAGCAAGAACAACCCAAATTTCAGAATCTTCACCTGAAGACCATGCTATACTCCAGTGACACTTTTCCCTGGTACTAGGCACAACCCACACCCAGCAGCAGAAGCAGACCCGGGCTGCAAAGCCACACACGCCTGTAACAAGGAAGGGAAAAGGAAATGTCCCAGGAAAAGCAGGAGTTGTTTCACTGGTAAATGTTGCAAGTACTTACCAGTTGGACAGAAATAATTTTGGTGGTATTCCCCTCTCTATTCTTCCCTTTTCTGTTCCCTCCCATACTGATATTTTCCCTCCATCCACTGCCACCTCCCAAGCAGCTGCCACCCTGTTACTACTCTCCTACCTTCACTGCCACAGGAATTCACCCGGCTTTTCCTCTAGTATGTTATTTATCCCCTGCTGTCCATTTAAAAGCTAGGATGTGGCAAAAGAAGTATACAAGTTTGTTTCCCTCTGAACTACTCTCTTCTTTAAGGTATCTTAACATACAGATGCCTGTTTTGAGGGAGAAATCCTCCTTTATCCACTCTCCTACCCTACAGCATATCTTCTGAGCTCACTTTGGGAAAGGCAAAGAAATGGGAATCCAGGCAAAAGTAACTTTTTAAACAAACCTTAAGACTTTGTTCATCAGCTGATGCTCCGCTTGAACCTCAAAGGCGAAAGACACCACACTAATGTCCTTACTTAAAATGCTTTTCAGCGGTGACCGGTGGGCAACAGCTTGCTCCTTCTTCACGGGACTCCAGGAAAGGTGGCCACCGCAGCCCCAGGGGACAGCCAGAGCAGCCGGGTGGGACAACTTCACTGCCACACAGACACCCAAACACCTCACTGTTGGGCCTGTGATCCCCTGGGGCGCTGGGGAGGAGTAACCCCTCGGGAGGGCCACCCAGGCCGTATGCTTGACGTCAGTCAGTGTAATTACCCCTCCGCCCCCAGCCCGACCGATGAAAATCGCCCCATTTGCAGGAAGGAGGAACATGCCAGCAGAGAGCAGATGCTGCCGGCCGCTTCCTGAGTCAAGTGAACCCTCTGCCTGCGGCGGCCCCGGCTTGGGCAGGCTGCCCACAGTCACCTCAAGCACAGGCCCTACGGCCCCAGACATGGGGGCAGGCAAAGACAGGGACATGGGGGCAGCCCCCAGCATCGCCTCACGCCGGGGCTCACCCTGGTGCCCACAGCCTTCCTCCCTCCTCAGCGGTGCCGTCCCCCACACACCCTCCCCTCAGAGCCCCCCCCGCTTTCCACAGCCACCACACACCCCGCTCTCCCCGCGGCCTCTTCCCTCAGGGCCCAGGGCCTGCGTCCCTGCCACCCCTTCCCCACACCGCCCGCCCCACAGAGACACCCGGCGGTCAGGAGCGCAGGTCCCACCTCAGCGTGGGGAGCACGGCGTGCCCGTCCTGCCCTGGTGGCCCTGCTGTGGCGGCGGGTGGGCGGCAGCGACCCCGCGCCTCATACACCCAGCGCCCACACCGGCGGTGAGGCGGCACAGGAACACCCGGGGCTGCGCGGCCAGCGGGGGCTTTTTGTTTCGTTTTTAGGTTAAAACCTGCCCCTTTTTTACTTCAGGAGTTTGCTCACAGGAGGCCCGCTCCTCCAGCTGCCTGCAACTGCCGCCCGACAGACTGACCCACACCCCAAAATTCAGCATCACCCCTTAGCACAGGAGCCATTTTAAAAACCTGTTTCCAGAAGAAGCAGATTTTGTCCTTTCTCTACCCCTCTCCTGGGCTGGGCCGGCGGCTGGGAGGGTGCTCAACGCCACAGCCGCAGCCGCCAGCAACGCACCCAAGGGTGGAGGAGCCCGAAGGCAGGCAGGCGATGTGTGGGTGCACGTTATCTCCATGAATTTTACTCACTTTTCTCTACCCAAACAAGCCCGCAGTGCTTCTCTCTTAGGCACTTGTTTTCCACATCGCTGTCAGCACCTCCGAGGCCAAGAGGATAAAAGCACTGGCCAGACTGGGAAAGGCCGGAGGAGGATGAAATGGGTCCTCTAGTAAGAAATCTGACTGCCCAGGGGCAGTTTATCAGTTATCTTTGAGGCAGATAAGGCCAGTGTCACTCTCTCAGTCATCTCACAGTGGCCAAAGAGAGCAGACCTCATTACAATTGTGGATTTAATTATACTGTGGATTTAATTTAACCTGGAATGTCAAAGACGGGAGGTCAGCAGCAGTAACTCAGTAGGCTCTCAAGCCTACAAGGAGAAAACAAAATAAATAAATAAATAAAATCTTCTTTCCACACATGGACCCCCCTAATCTGAACGACATCCCTCTCCAAGCTGATCAGCAATGGCTGTGTTGGCATTAGGCCAAAGTTTTTACATGGTGCCTTCAAGAAAGTCGCCTTTCTTCACAGCTGACTTGCCTCTTTCCTAACCAGTGGTCATGACAAGGCAGATTACCAGCTCTTTCGGCAGAGGGGACCTATTAGTCTGTTTGATAGGACATCAGCTGTGATTCACAGCCACAACGCTCGGGGCTCCAGGATACCCTTCTCCTGCCCAAAGAGCCAGCAAATGCTCCATCATTTCGGTAGTTGTGAAAAATCCCATGAACTTCAGCCCATGCACAAAGAAATCTTCTGTTGCCGCTCTGGAGAAAACATGACAGAGCTCCAGCGAAAACCCCACCTCTTCACCATAAAATAAACCACAGCGTCTTACCTCAATAAGGCCCATTCATTTCACCAGGACATCCACACATGCACTTGTTCCAGGGTGGGAACCAACAAATTACAGCAAAACTGGGTTGCTGTAATCCCTGGTTAATATTTATTTCCCGGGTTAGCTGGGTTTTTTTCGTACCTAACATTTGATTTCTGTTCCTCTGGCAGTACAATACTGCTTGCCTGCCACCCTACACAGTGCCTATACGGGAAGAAGAATACACTGTTAGCGCTTGCAAGGTTCATTTAAGATACACAATACCCTCAATACAGTCTGTTAATTCTTAGAGAATGATTTTTAAAGCTGGCAAAGAAATGCCCTCCACTAAAGAAATTAAAATCTAACATGTGAAAAAATGCTAGTTGAGGTCTATGGTGTCATGGTTCACAGGGGAGGCTTCCCTTCCCGCCCCCCCCCCCCAATACTAATTACCTACTAGGCAGGATACAGCACTATACGTTAAGTACCATGTCTGATCAAGCAGAAGACTTTTTTAAATGGTTTACTAGTTATTAGGTATCCTGCACTCTACATGCTGTGCTGACATAAGATTTTACTGCTTGTGGATGCAATTGTCAAGGACTAAAAAGTATAAAAGGTTTTATTTGCTTAAAGAACACAAACAACTACTGCTCCTGAACACTATGTTGGGGGAATCCCCTTAAAAAGTAGGGGGGCGGGGACGAAATCTGGCCAACAGGTTGCTATAGTGAGAAAGATCCAAACTGGCTAAAATAAACGTGGAGAATAACCGGTACAGAATACCGAAGGTGTGAATCCCTGTTTTCCACTATTTCCATCTGGTGCTATGAGGTTGTGAGGGGGGAGCAGGAGAGGAAGAAGAGCAGCAGAAACACCCAATGCGCTTACACCACGCACCAGAGTCCCCAGACGATCCCCTTCCCCGGTGTCACTATCCGCTGGCTTTGTGGGCAAAATTGACTTCTCGTCCCCGGTAGCCAGCAAGCACACAGCCCAGCGACCTGACAAAGCCATTGATTTTCATTGTCCTTAAAAGCACGCTCCGCTGAGCTCGGAGGCGCGCGCTTGTAACTTTAAAGGGGGTGCATTTTATTTAATCGTGCCTTTTCTTGGCCTGAATTTCCCCCAAAAAGCTGAAGAGGGCATGTGCTTATTATCTTTTAGTACAGCATGTGCTCGGTGCAACCTGAGCTCTTCGGATACTTCGGTCTGAAAATTAGAAAAAAAATTAATTGCGAGGAAAAACAAGGCTGCTCTGCGACTTTGATTCAATCAATTACCATTATCTTCCAGCGCAGCCCTCCCTCCCGCCCCCGGACCAGTTGTGTTTAACTTTCTTTGCCAGTCGCCGCGGCCCCGCAGCGCGCTGGCGGTGCGGCGCTGGCGGCAGGCTCCCGTGCGGGCCCTTATCAGCCGCTCCCAGTCAGCGCCGGCCCCGCACAGCTGTCAGGGACCCCCTCCGTCCCCCGCGTTATCTGCCGCCGCAGGCCTCGTCCGGGCGAAGAGGGGGCCTGCGACCGCCCCCGGCCTCCCCGCAGCCCCCCGGCCGGGCCGGGCTCTGCCGCCGGCCGCCCCACTCCCGCCGAGCCTCCTCCGGCGAGCCCGAACCGTCTGAAGAGAGGCAGGAACAAAACCGCAAATTTAGATTAATAAAGCATTTGTTGATTCTACAGAAACTTAGCAGGCCCCTAAGAAATCCACCAGAGACCTGTGCAGCTCCAGTAATTTTCTGTTATATTATCTTTCTTGTAAAATACTTCCCCAGACAGAGCCCCCAAAGGGGCTCAAATATCACTGTGACTAACCGAAATCAATGTGCACTCACCTATTGACATTTTTACATAGTTTTTGGATTTAGTATCCGGCCCAAAACACAATCAAATCTTCTGCCAAGGAAATAACAGGCACTTAGCTAGTCAGCTATTAGTGTTACAAAGGAAAAAATGTGGGCACCCAAGGGAGATGGGAGAGACGGCATTGACGTCAGGGGTAATTGGGTGTCTGAGAGAAATTGCCAACGGCTGGCCAAAACCCCCAGAGGCCCACACAAAGCCGAGCTGCAACTCTAATAAAGGAAAGTAAATTCTAGAAAGGGGCTTTGCTGCAAAGAAGCCTAGCAGGAACCAAAAATATCTCCCACATACACAAACACACACACACACACACAAATAAAAAATACAAAATACGTTTAGGAGCTCTCTTTCGCACATCTGGTTTAGGCTAAAGTGCTCTTTACTTTTTTTCCAGGACCACATGGATTTTTATGTTGTACCGTATGTTCACCATCTATTTTTATAAACAGAATGCAGGACTTTAAAGAAACTTATTTTTAATCGCGTGGCTTTAAACTACAATCTCTCTGCCACCCGCTCCAGCACCATTAGAAACGGCTTGGTCTTTTCTTTAGAAAACCCTGAACTTCCAAGGAGGTTGGCAAGTAGAGCCGAGCCGTGGCGACGGCCGCGGTTAAGGAGCTGTCCGACTGGTGAAACTCTATTTTCACGTACAAAACCTCCCCGCTGCTGGTATTATATCTATATATTTCAGCGCCGGCGCTCCCCTCGCGCACACACTCCGCTCACGCGCGAGACCTGAGAGAAGAGATTTCAGATCAGACACACTGAGCAGAGTTCAGTGAGGACTTGAAGGCTTTCGCCTCTTCCTTCCACTCATCCAGATCCCTACCACACAAACACAGACC